>NW_027418231.1:0-68347 GCF_009905375.1 Apium graveolens | reverse complement strand
GGATACGTTAACTTAACAAGTTAGGATCATTACACATTTGGGTGCCCCGTACGATGCAATCGATTGTGCATTGTTTCAACTTTGGATTCAAAATATAGAGACACAAAAGTGCACACATTCCTCCTTGATATAGCGTTCAGCCATGAACCCTCCAGATGGGCTTTGTTTCTAACTTTCATCTTCAATCCATGTAAAAATCTTTCAAAAGGGTACATCCATCGATATGTAACAGGGCCACCCAACTTACACTCGGTGGCCAAATGCAGTGGCAAGTGCTCCATCGGGTCAAAGAAACCGGAGTAAAGAGGTTTCAAACTTACATTATCCTCACAATATCTTTCTCCCATTTTTAGTAAATCGGAGTATTTCAAGGTAGATGAGCACAAATCTTGGAAGAAGTTAGACAATTCAATAATGGCATCACCCACTTGCCTCGGCATAAGTCACGACACAAGGCAGTAATTTTTGCATAAAATATGACAATCATGCAATTTATACCATGATTATATGTTTTCAAAATTTCACAACGCCTAGATATATTTGAAACGTAACCATCCGAAGTTTAAGTGTTGAAATCCACTTAAACAAATTAGAACTTGTCCCTCAAGAGCGCATATGGAGCATATGCATTATGTCTCCATCTTGAACCCACAACTCACGTCGTATACCAATCCTCACAATCATACTTTGATTTTAAGTTATCTTTGGTCTTGTTCTTGTCAGCTAATCGTGTATAATATGTTTTCAAAAACATTCTTTTCAGTATGCATAACACAATATTGTGACGAGATCAAGTGTCTCCCAATACGGGCTCAAAAATGGAGAATAGAGTCCAATTATGAGTAACACCATAATCCCGAGGTCTTCTTTTTGTTAACTTTCCTGAGGAGAAATTTTATAAGATCACATACAGCCTTTGCCCTTCCACCTGAATGCCGAGCTGTGCAGAACGAACCTCTCTCTTTCCAAACTTTGTGCTACTCCTCAATGGATCACCCGGTTCCAAAAAATATCAGCAGTGCCAAAGAAAGAAGGCTTACCACCATTCCTCAGTTGAAAGCCTTTAATATCACCACTACATATATGACAAGACACTTACCCTTGTCGACCACACCCTTAACATCGCAAGTGCTAGGAAAGTCGCTAATTGTCCACATTAGTGCAGCCCTCATCTGAAAATTGTGCGTGATGACCTATCATATGTTTCCACTCCTGTATGCCATAATATCTTTAATTCATCAATTAACGGTCGGAGTAAATATGTAGGTCTTTTGTAGGATCAGTAGGACCGGGAACAATGAGAGGCATGAAATATATGGAGCTTTCATGCACATAGATGGTGGAAGGTTGTAACAACCACCACAACAGGCCATACATATAATCCCTTGCAAGTGGATCACGAAATGGGTCAAACCCCTCACTAGAAAGGCCAAGTCTGATATTTCGTGCCTCTTTTGCAAATCTCGGAAATCTAGCATCAAATGCTTTCCATTCATCTCCATCTGCCGGGTGAGATAACTGACCATCAACTATGACTCTATCATGGTGCCACGTCATACACTTAGCAGTTTTGCTCAGACATGTACAAACGTTGTAGTCTCGGTAGTGGAAAGTATCGCAAGATCTTTCTTGGAATCAGCTTCTTTGGTTATCCTTTCGGTCCTTATATCGACCTTTGTGACATATGTCACAACATGTCTTTTTTCTATTTTCCTTGTAAAATAACATGCAATCATTCTCGCAAGCATCAATCTTTTCATATCCCATATTCAACCACTTATCATCTTTTTCACATCATAATATGTCTCAGGTAGATTGTGTTTCTCCGCAATACTGACCCAATAAGTTCAAGTAACTCATCAAAGCCCTTATACTACACCATGCTTGTTCTTGAAATATACAACCTATTTACGAATGACAAAGTGGTAGAACTTGGACAATTTGGATAAGAGGTCAGAAGCACCGTCTAACATCTCATAAAAATTTTGCTTTTGCAGTCGGTTCCTCCTCACCATTCCCAAATTTCCATGTGCATCCGCAAGTCTCGAAGCATTTCACGTGCATCATACATCATCATCATCTAGTCATTTATTACCCAACTAGTCGTCTTCAACCCCGGACCTACGCTTTTCTCCATGAAAACCCTTTAGTATATGACTCCATAATGCCATTCGATACAAATCATAAGTTACATGGTCGGGTAATTTACGCCATGTTTCCACACTCATTACATGGCATTTTATCCTCCCCTTGAATCAACTTCCCCTTTCATAGCAAAATTGATGAAATTTTGTACACCAGTTTGTACTCCTCGGTTATATTATTCCTTGCATCAAACCTACGATGCATCCAACTTCGATCGGATGCCATCTACAATTATCATATTTTGATTAATTAGTTATTATAGATAAGAACTAACATCAATAAACAACTTAATTTAATTAATATCATTAGTATGATTGATACATCATTATTAACTCAATGTCTTACGATTATCTTAACATACTAAAAACAAGTAATAATCACTCTAATTTAGCCACAATAATTAAGATAGTTTATTTAGTATAAAAAAATTACAATTAACACAATTGACATATATGAATACAAGAATTACAAGTATATATGAAAATTTGGAAGAATACTTACTTGGACATGAATGCTTTTAAATTGAAGCTTAAGGAATTAAAGGAGATCGGAAAAAATGGTGAAAGAAGAAAAGGGAGGCCATGAGAAGGAAAGGATACTGACATTAGGTTTCTAAATGTTTTACCCAAATACAACAGGAAACGGTTGAAAACGAACAGCGGGTATATCCAACCAGATACGGTTGAAAACAAATAGCGGGTATAACCAACCAGCTACGGTTGCCTTTATAATTGATATTTTCAACAAGAAACAGTTGAATTTAAAATCTGCTGAATTTATTCATTTCGGTGGGAACTTTCCCGCGAACAAAAAATAGTTTATACTAAATTCAACCGGAAATCGTTGAATAAGATTTCCGTTGATTTTATCCGGTTGAATTTAATTTTTGGTGGGAACTTTCCCGCTGATCCAAAAATTGGTTGTTCTAAATTCAACCGGTTTTGGTTGAATATAAAGCAGTTGAATTTATTCGGTTGAATTTAACTTTTGGGGGGAGATTTCCCGCGCAGTGAAAAATTGGGAACACTAAATTCAACTGGTTCTTGTTAAATTTAAAACCGGTTGAATTTAATCGGTTGAATTTAGTGTCGGTTAAATTTGTTCGGTTGAATTTGAGCGCTGATCAAAGTTCTAACAACGTTGATTTCAAATTCAACCATATACGGTTGAGTTTAGGTCCGGTTGAATTTAACCCATTTTCTAGTAGTGTAAGAAGTACCGGTCAAACTACTGGTTGACTGTTAAAATAGCAAAGCAAATACATTTATTTTTTCTAAATTTTTATCATATCACTAAAATATATAGATCTTGACATCTGTAAGGTTGGATCATTCACAAAATTTTTTAAAAAAATCGAAGAAACATCGGTATGGGACTAACACTAGAAAGAAGTACTTGTCGAACTATTTTAGTGTTAGGATCTCAACCCCTAAATTCAATTTGTAAAAATAGTTAAATTTAAATATTCAAATTACTTATTTTTTTCCGTACACTTTTTTTTTGACAATTTTCATATCCGTATGGTTGGATTATAATTTAATCAAATACAAAATAAATTAAAACTCAAACTATAATTATTAATTGAACCATAAAATCTAACTACCATAATGATCTTTTTTGCAAGAACTAAAATATAAATTTGTGTAAATTTTATTATATATTTTTTCAGAAATTTCCCGCCATTTTTAAAAATCGAATTCGACCGAAATCCGTTGAATTTAGTACAAAATTCATTGGCGGGAAGATTCCCTCCATTTTTTGGCAAGGCTAAATTCGACCGAATACGGTTGAATTTAGGAGCACGGCTTAACTCAACCATATACGGTTGCCTATAAATACGGTTGTATTTATTCGGTTGTAATTAGTATGGCTAAATTCGACCGAATACGGTTGAATTTAGGAGCACGGATAAACTCAACTGTATATGGTTGCATATAAATACGGTTGTATTTGTTCGGTTGTAATTAGTACTAAATTGGACCGTGTGAATACGACCGTATATAAATACGACCGCATGCGGTTGAATTTAGTCGCGCCATTAAATTTAACCGTAATGGTTGAATTTGATGTCAGTTATTTTGCGGGTGTATTTAGCCTTGTTTTCTTGTAGTGATATCATTTTCGACTAGATTATTAACACGGCTCGACTCGTTTGAAACAATTCTTTTGTTTTGATGCACTATGCAACACTTCACAATGCAAAGCTATGCAAAAAAACTGGAAAATCATGAAACTATGCAAAATCGTGCAACTATATACCACATAAGAACCATTACATACTTCTATAGAGATATAAATTCTTTTTTTGTTGTGCAGGCCTTACCTAGGAAGAAAATAAAAAGTTCTAATGGATAAAACAAGATGAAGTCATGATAATTTGATTTTTTAATAATACAATTGAATTGTCAGTATTTAAAAGAAGACAGTAAATAACATGAATAGTTAAGATAATTAAATTTTACAACTTTTTTTAGTTACAAGGCAGTAATTTTTTATTTTTAAAATGAATGTGGTATAAAAATTATAAATTTTATGTGTAATACACAATAAATTTTATTATAAAAATGAATTGGTATTACACATAAATTTTATGTGTAATACAAGATGAAATGTGGTATTTTTAAATTTTTTATTTTTAAAATGAATGTGGTAAAAATTATAAATGAATTGTATTCGCTCGAGTCATATTTAGTAAACTAGTTGTATTTAGTACTAAATACGACCGAATAATACAACCGCTTAAATACGACCGGCTAAATACAACCGCTTCCGGTCAAATTTAATTTTTCGGATAAAATTCGAATACCCCGCCCAAATATTAAAAAGAAATTAATAAATGTTACACCGATTTAGGGTTTATGGTTTAGGGTTTAGGGAGCCTAAACCCTAGGAACCAGAATATTAATCTAAATTAAATAATTATAAAATTTAAGAATGGAATTAATTAATAATTTTTATCATTTTAGGTTTTACAATCCTCTTTTGGGTTTTAGAAAATAATTTAAAATATTTTTTTATTAATTTATGATTTAAATATTTACAAGATATAGTGGTTGTTTTTTTAAAAAAAATAAAGGTAAAAACGTTAGTTTATATGATGTTTTGCTACCAAAACGCTGCTTTTCATCTAACGTTTTGCCCATCAAAAAAAAAGTTCAAAGTGCTAAAACGGTACACGAAGTTCCGTTTCCCATATAAAAAAAATTAAAGTACTAAACGGTTCAACGAAGTTCCGTTTACTTTTAAGAAAAAAAAATCAAAACGCTAGACGATCTTCAGTTATGAAGTGACATATAGGGCATTAATTTTCAAGATGACAATTGGACCATTATTTACACAAAAGTAACATATAAGGCCACCACCCTTCATTTCCTGTAAAGCAGCCTCCATTGTTCTATAAGCACCACCCGACCAAAGGCAGAAATCAGAAAATTGTATATTACAACTACGGCTTACGAGAGATACCTTCTTAAACTCCCTATATAGAAACTGAAATTTTTCATTACAAATATATACATATAAGCACCACATCCTTCTCTTCTTTCACCTTCGTTGCCGGAGCTGCGGCGAAGTTGTGGAGATGCAGCAGGGATGTGATCGGAGAAAGAACGAGAGGAAGAAGAAGAAGAATACTGGAGGGAGGGATGGAGGATTGCCGGAAGAAATAGGGGAGGGGAAGGAGGTAGTGGCGCGTGAGGGGTAGGCGGGATGGGGTGGGGTTAAGGGTTATGTTTTCTTTTTTATATAATTTGTTTTATTTGTGTGTAACTCCAACCGTTAGATTGTTGGGATAGTAACTGAATTTGGTCCACTAGATATAGTTCACGCGGATAGTTGACGTGTCTCTAAATACAACCGTATCCGGTCGAATTTAGGAGTATCAATTTATTTATTTATTTATTATTATTATTATATTATTATTATGATTATTATTATTATTTTATTAACTTTTATAGGACATAAATATTATTTAATATTTTACTAACAAAGATTATAATATTCTAAATTTTAAAAAGTATTCTAAAATATACAGATCTTGAAATCTGTAAGGTTGGATCATTTAAAAATCAAAATATCAGTATGACACTAAACAGTAGTAATGACTATGGTCAAACTACTAGTTTACTATTAAAATAGCAAACCAAATACATTAATTTTTTCTAAAAAAATTACCATATCATTAAAATATATAAATCTTGACATCTGTAAGGTAAACATTTTTTAAATAATCAAAACATCAGTATGAGACTAAACACTAGTAAGAAGTACTAGTCAAACTACTGAATGATTGTTAAAATAGAAAACTAGATACATTTATTTTTTTATAAAACATTTATCATATCAATAAATATATAGATCTTGACATCTGTAAGGTTGGATCATTCACATACATTTTTTTAAAAATCGAAACATCAGTATAGACTAAAAACTATTAAGAAGTACTGGTCAAACTACCAGTTGACTATTAAAATAGCAAATCAAATACATTTATTATTTTCTAAAAAAATTATCTTATCACTAACATATATATATCTTGACATGTGTAAGGTTGGATCATTCATAAACATTTTTTAAAAAATCAAAACATCAGTATATGACTAAACACTAATAAGAAGTACTAGTCAAACTATTATTTGACTGGTGAAATAGCAAACTAAATACATTTATTTTTCTATAAATTTTTTATCATATCACTAAAATATACACATCTTGACATCTATAAGGTTGGATCATTCACTTACATTTTTTAAAAAATCGGAACATCATTATGGACTAAACACACTAGTAAGAACTACTTGTCAAACTACTAGTTGACTATTAAAATAGCAAACCAGATACATTTATTTTTTCTAAAATTTATAATATCACTAACATATATATATATATATTGACATCTTTAAGGTTGGATCATTCATAAACATTTTTAAAAAAATTAAAACATCAATATGGGACTAAATACTGATAAGAAGTACTAGTCAAACTATTAGTTGACTGGTGAAATAGCAAACCAAACACATTTATTTTTTTCTAAAAATTTTATCATATCATTAAAATATATAGATCCTGGCATCCTTAAGGTTGGATCATTCATAAATATTTTTAAAAAAATTGAAACATCAATATGAGACTTAAACACAAGTAACACTACAACAAAAGCGGTTAAATTCAACCGACAATATTCGGTTTAATTTAGCATAAGACCAACCGGATCCGGTTGAATTTATACTAAATTCAACTACAACCAGTCGGTTGTAAATAAGGCCGTTGAAATTAGCATTCCGGTTGAATTTATGATTATATTCAACCAGTTTCGGTTGAGTTTGTTGACACTATTTTCAACCACTTTCCGTTGAAATTAACTTTACATATTTCAAAAAAGATTAAAATTTTGAATTTGAATTTCACCAAAAAAAAAAAATCCCGCCAAAATTACTAAAAACAACCGAAAAAAGTTGAATTTATTTTTTTAAAACCCAACCGGTTTTGGTTGATTCGTTAACTAGTCCATTTTTTGTATATTAATTTCAACCCAATTTTGTTGAATATAGATTTCATTAATAACCGGAAGTAGTTGATTAATTCTGATTATGTCTGTTAAATACAATCATCTCTTGTTGAACTTAATGGGCAATTGGTATTTAGTTTCAACCACTAACAGTTGAAGTTTTAAAATACAATATTGTAAAATAATTTTCCAATAAGCTTCCTCATAGGCTGCCTCCCGTACAATTCTTTAGATATATAACTATTAATAAAAAATAAAACAGCAAATGAGAGACTCCAAACTGAAATGTATACATAAACAAGCATTAGTTCAATGTCTTCATGCCTAACACAAAATATGTAACTTGAGATCGTAAAACATAGGCCAAATTTTAAAGTTTGAGACCAAAGTAACACATGCAAGTTCTTAGACAAAATAATCATAAGCTAGGATCTTCAGCTAAAGTGGGAAGCGATATTCCAAGTCGTCTATATGAATATCATTGTCATCTTCGTCCACCTCCATATGATCTGAGCGTGTATCCTGTGGTTAAGAATAAAAATCTGATTAGACTACACTGCCAAAACAATATACAGACAACTTTTGATCAATTAACAAAATTACTTGAGAGTTACTTGTACTAAGTTTTTAAATAAATTCAGAGAATGATCAAACAAATTGAAGAGTATGCTAAAACCAGTCACTTATACTAAGGTTTTAAATAAAACCAAGGAAAAGACCCTACTGGCCCAAACCAAACACAAAGAGCCCCACAACCAAAATCTCCAGCCTAGCCAAGCAACCAGAGAAGCAAAAAACCAGAGAAAATCTGCAAGCACCCCAAATAAGAACAAAAATGCACATCAAATGCACTTGAAATTCCAGCCCAGATCTAAGCAAACCAGCATGAGCAAAAAAACAGAAAATCCAGTTGTTTGAACACTCCATAAAAAAATAAACACCAGACCCCACACAAGCAATCACCACTCCAAATTAAGGAAGAAACTACAGCAAAATCCCAGACAAAATCAGCTTCTAAATCCTTACTATCAAAAACCCAGACCCCTGCAATACCACTCTGCAAAAAAACATGCTGCAACACTTCAGCACATCTGAAAAACCAAACAAAAGAAACAGGCCTACAACACCTTCTAACCAACCATCCAGACCTAACAAAACTAGATAAAAAACTATAGAAATCCAACCAGAGCCCAGCAAACCAAAGCAGCTGATACTCCACCTAAACAAACTACCCTGACTGAAATAAAAAATTTGGCACAACACTAATGGAAAACAGTCAGGTCTAGATAGTATCAGATAAATGAGATTAATTGGAATATAGTCAGGTCTAGATAGCATAATAATAATAATAATAATAATAATAATAATAATAATAATAAAATATATTATTACCTCTATAATAGTCTTTTTATAACGCTCACAAAGAGGAGAAGTCATGTGTGATGCTATTTGAATGTACTCTTTCCCATAAAATTTTAGAAGCGAGATTATCTCTGTTTGGATAAGCACGAGCAGCCAAATCTGCACCTTTTCATCAAGTTTAGCACGTGTAACCTCGATCTCCTCTATTGCTTTAACCATATTAGTCACATCTGTCAGGACCTTCCCGATAATAGAATATGCAGACTTTGGAATGCGCTCTGGGATGCAGACCAGAGAAGACTGAGAAGTGGTATATTTGGAAACTTCATCAATTCCAACAAGCTCCGTGAGGGTATGGCGCGGGAACATTTTAAATTTTCCCTTCTTTGGTGGACAAACCTCCAGCAATAGTTCAACGTCACGTTTCCTTTGGTTGGCTAGAGATAGTGTTGCATCCTGAGAATTCCCCTCTTCCGTTGCACGCTCCACGACCTCCTAAATTACATAAGAACCAAGGATATACGACTCAATTATTTAACACAATATTTCCCTTAATGCAAATCAGAAAAATTGAAATTTTAGGCTATATTATGCTTAAACATGTAAATAGACCGGGATGATGATATATCGATAAAAATCAAGAAAGCAAAAAAACACAAAAAAGTAAAATTTCAAAATATATTAATCTACAGTCTCAGTTCTTGAACCTGATAATTTTAACAATGGAAGTGAATGTACAAGTGAATGGATTTAATAATTTCACATGCCACAAGTTACAAATTATCAATAGAGAGGCAAAAATATAGCTGATGTATTTAAAAAGATAGAGGTAGTATGTATGCCCACAATTCCCTGATAGTACAATGTCAACAAAAACAGGGCTTATAGCAGCGGCACAGAGGTAGTATTTAAAACTCAACTCTAAAATTCAGAGTGCAGTAGTAAAAAGAAATAAGTCTATTGTATATGATATCTTGGTAAAAAACAGGACTTGCACAAAAGTAATCCAAAAGAGTAGCAAATTTTATCCAATTAAATTTAAATGAACATAAGTAAAATCTAGTATGGAACAACACTGCAAATTCACGAAAACGCAACACATAAAGACGTATTAACCATACACACATATATAGCTCACTATAGCATAGCATGATATAGAGGCGGATGCATGTATGAACATTGATTTTTTATGTGCACAAGCCTGGGGTAAGCATAGTAGTTCTTGTTTGTGTGTTTACATATATTCAGTAGCAATTAAGTCATTACAAATATATGCTAGTTGAGACCCTAGTCAATTTAGGCCTATCAGCATTACCATTACCAATGCTGCTACCCCTTTATTAATATTTGGATACTTAAAACTTGAAAATAATAATACGGTTAAATATAATTTCATATTTACACTGATTTTTTATTTAAAAATCACAAAATATAAAAATTGAAGTTAAAATGTGATCAATTAAACTAAAATTTAGTCAAATATAACTTCAAAAAATTAATCATACAAAATATTAGAGAATAATGAAAAAAATTATACACTAATAAAAAAATTATTGCTCTCTTTTGAATTTTGTAATTATCGATAAGTTGATTCCTTTTTATAAAACAAAATGACATCCTCAATTAGATATGCAAATAGAACTTTATGTAATTGGATATTGCAATCTCAATATCCCTTTATTATTGGGAGTTTAAATAGATCACAGACCTGTTTCTCCAGCCATGTATACAATAGCAATCAAACAAAAATGGTGTAGCAGATCAGAAGGCCTAGTATTTAGTATCACTTGTTACATAGGCCGTAGAAAATTAATCATCTTCCACCCCACATAATGAGAAAGCCTTCTAAATTCTAGTTCTTTCTTATCCCAAATATCATATTTAAAGTAGAAAATATCCACATTAGTCTCCTTACTGTGAAGTAAAACCCTCATCTTGAACATAAAAAATAATACACGAGCGTGTATTGAATTTAGCTGTCAAGCATAAGAAGACATCCATTAATAAGAAGTAACTCACTTTTGCGTTTTGTAATTATGCCCACAATTCCCTGATACAAAAACAGGGCTATTAATATATTATACTTAATATCAATAATTTAGTTTATTTTAGTAGTTCTTTTTAATATATTATGGGGCTATTAATATATTGTACTTAATATCAAAAATTGGGGCTATTAATAAATTATACTTAATAGTCATTCGCTGCTCAGAGAGTAACAACATATCAGAGTTGAGCTCTCAACTTTAAGAGACATATTAGTGATTGACTAGGGGAAATATTAGGTTGATTCGAAGCTGAAATTTGTTATCTCATCACCAAAAACTATTTATAATAATGAAACCGTAGGAGCTGTAGTGAATACTGCTACTTGACTACTGTCTCACAAAATATTTACTACAACGACACCGCCCAAAGGTAATGACTACTACTACTTATCAGGCCTTTCGTAATTGTTACTAAAACAAGGAGAACAACTTACTTTAAGCTTTCGCCCTATTTCTTCCACTTTTCCTTTCTTTCTGTATGAAACATCAAACTTTTCCAAAAGGGTGAGAGGCTTTTCCAATTTTTTCTCCAGTTCCTACAAAAGAGATATAAAAAAATATGAACATGTATAGATAAAAGATATTTTTGCAAAATCAAATAGCAAGTTCAACACCATCATATAAAGAGAAAATTTTGCCTCATAACGTTGGTCAAAAGGCTTCGCTCCACTGGAGTGCTTAATATCTGACTTCTTGTCCATTTTCCCTACATTTTCCGATCAATTTGGAAAATAGTCTCAGTCTCCCAGTAGTCACATAAACCCTCCCATGCAGGTTCTGATAAGTAGTAGGGGGGGCAAGTACGTCGGGTTGCGCTTGTGTCTCCCCTGGCATGGGCCTCTTTAACCATATTATATGCATCAGTCTTTCAAGCATTTATATAACATTTCAAATTCGCCTTCAAATGATTTCTCACGACAGCGTCCCCTGCGAGTTCTTTGATTTTATCAACTTTATATTCTGGCTGATATTCGTAGTATTCCTTCGGGAAAAAAGTTATAGAATTCTTTACAAGCGAGTATTAATATAAAAAGGTCATAGTAATTGAAAAGTTCTGAAAATTTATAAGCTAGCATACCTTGAACTCCTCGATACACTTATTTAAAAAAGCCTCTCGTGCGCGTCCTTTTTCTTATACTGTATCAAACTCCCAGTTATTTCTGACTATCGCTCTAATTATTTTCTTGTAACGAGCCTCTTTAATACTGTTAAATGAAAAAAACTGTGTAAGTAACAAATTATAATTTTTTGGAAAATAACAAAACTGTAAAAAAATTGTTTACTTTTTTCCATTTATAAAGGTTACAACTCCAAGTTTCGGTTGTCCAAGTTGTGGCTTCTTTTTGTAATCACCATCACAAATGCTGCGTTGAGCTCTCCCAAATGTGAGAACACCGTCACTCTGTCCAGCATCATCATCTTCCTGTTCTTCATCACTGCCTTCTGCATCATTTTCTTCCTGAGGATCAGCTTCTCCATTACCTCTACCCTGGCCCAGGCCCCTAGTGTCATCTCTACCTCTTCCACCTCTCCCCCTGTTTCCGGTGACCCTACTCAGTGCGCTCCCACTACCACTGCCCCCCACTGCCATGACAATAATAAATAGAACAAGCAACCAACAACTCTTAAATGTCTCCTGCAAAATTTGTACAATTATATAAAAGTAAAACCTAAGCAAGTATGATTTTATAAAGCCAAATAAATAAACACCTACAATTAAATAATTGGAGTTACTAATATATGGAAGACTATTTCTTTTGAAAAAAGAAGAGATAATGATATAAAAGATTAGAAAGGCTGAAGATCACAGAGTGCAAAGTGGAGCAATTGTCTCACTTAAGCAGCTCGAATCCAGGTAAAACAATTGATATAAAGGAAATCTAAGGAAGTCCTTCAGAGGTGAAAGAAACAGGTACACTACCACTACAAAAGTCCTGGTAAAAAAAAGTTTTACACTATAAATAGTCCCTGCCTCCTAAGCTAGTCGAATCAGTTTTAAGTAGTACATTACATCCAAGCGTAGGCAGGTCAATTAGTTCAAATAGTATTTCGAGTTTGTTGGCTTGTGTAAGTTTCTTCACTAGCAAGTGAAGATTCTACCAAGAAGAAAGTCTTACTAGCAAGTGAAAGTGCATTTTATTATTATTTGCACTAATAATAAAAGGAAAGTCTTAAGAAAATATCGCTTAAGAGAGTGAACCAATTTTATAGAGGAAGGGGAGGTAAAAGGAAAATAGAATAGATAGAAATGAAGAAGAAGGTTACGACAAGTCACGCCAACCAGAGTTTAGGTTTTCTTGATGTGATTTTGATTTTGTTTTAACTATGACTACGTAAAAACTTGGCTCCTTTCAAATATAGTCTGATACTTTGGTTCATTGCTATGGTTTGGTCTAATATTTTTGTTGCAGAGCTAACTGAATACTTTAAATAAAATTTTATTATTTTTGTGTTTTAAAATCAAAGTATGGAGTTTGTGGCATGCCACAATCTGCTTGATTCTTGTCAAGTGAAAGTCTTATTTGTCATTCCTGTTACATATACTTAACTTATTATTATTGTAAGAAATTACTTTATATAATCTAGTGAGGTGCATTTGATATTTTTGCCTACAGGGACTACAGAGGAAAGAATTTGGTCACCACAGGGGAAAGAATTTGGTCACTAAAGGGGAAAGAATTCAATCATCTTAAAAGGAGATGAACTTACTTTGTTTGTAGCAATTACATGTGCCTCAGCAAATGTGACGAAATAAGAAACCAATATTATCCCAGCCAAAAGTTGATTTCCCTTCCCAGGCTGGTGACAAACAATTAAATGAAAAATAAGTTCAAACCTCTAAATTAAATGAAACCCTTGTGAGAAAAAGCTTAAATTGAAATCACTAAATTGATATCATTAACCCTAAAATCTGAAAAGTAAATGAAACCATAAAATCTGAACTCAAATAACATCCTAGTTGCAATAAACCTAAATCTGAAACCATAAACCCTAAATCGATTTTACAATAAACCTTAAATGTATACCTGTGGAGAAAGCCATCCCGATTTTCTGTACTCCAAAGAAGTGTCCCTTCCAGTTGTAGTAGTTGTGTCCTGAGCCTGACCAACCTTGGTCTGAGTAGTGTGTCCTGCATACACATCCATCTCTTGAGCCCTTTTCTTAGACAACTCTATCTGATCTGGCATCACTTGGCTAGCTTGTTTAAAGTAACTTAAAACCCATGAGAGCGATGAAAGCCCTATCAGCCCAAAAGCCCCGGATCCGAGAAATCCAGTGAAAACAAGCCCAATAGTGAGAGCAGCTGGGACAAGAACTGGGATAAAGATGATGAAAAGTGGTGTGGCTAAAGCAAGGCCTGTTAGGGTTCCGATTAGGGTTATTCCGGCGAGCAAAATGAGGGTTCCGCTGACAAGGAGGAGAGTGACGACGGCGAGGACTTGGGAGGTGGAGGGGGTGTTTTTGGGGAGGAGATATTTTACTATCGCGGAGTGGTTGGTGTGTTGTGGGTGGTAGGTTTGACGGTGTGTCATTCTTGATTTGAGATTAGTGAGTTTTTTGGAGGCGGCTTCCGAAGAGAGTTAGATGAGAAATGGTTTGTGAGAAAGAAAATAATTTGTTTCAACTGTGAAGATATGACCCAAGTAAATGACACGGGTAAATGCAATCAAAAATGGTTGATTTTAGGAGTTAAATTCAATTAAAACCGGTTGTTTTAATAAGCCACTTCTTACCTCCTCCAGTAGCTACTAGAACTCGAGCCCTGCTTTTGCAACAATAATAAGCTGAAGGCTAATATTTATCTTAAATTAAAAATTTAATGTCTAATAAAAATCAATATTACAATTGAAAAATTAAACACGACCATTACAATAATTTTTAACTTAATCATATTTTTTGTAAAATCACTAAAATATTAAATTAAGCCATGTCATCTTCCTCACTTTCACTTTCTTCATCGATAATCATGTCTTCATCTTGATTATGTTCTTCGTTGTACTCATCCGTAGAATTGTCATTTTCAACAAATCTCAAATCAATAAAAAAATTTGAAGGATCATGAATCATCACGGGCTCGACACGAGATGATGAAGCATTTGAAACCTCATTTTGCAAGGCATCTTCACTTGACGTAAAGTTCCTTTTAGATTTCACTTCTTCATTAACAAAACGACTCTTTGTTGTTAAAATGGTGTACCATGGTGATCTTGGATTTGAAATATGCCTCGCATAATACACTTGATGAGCTTGACTAGCTAACACGAAACACATCTTCCGCATTTAATGTTGATCGAACATCCACCGTTGTCATCCTATTTATATCCACCTTGACATGCTTTGTATGATCAAACCAATGACATTTAAATAATATAACTTTATGCCCATTACGGTAATGAAGCTCAAGTATTTCTTCGAGTCGACCATAATTATTTTCAAAACTCCCCTTATATGAAGATCCTACATATAAATGAGTAAACTTCTTAGGTACAAGCAATGCATTAATATAACGAAAGATAGAACAATAGATACGAAATAATTAAGTACCATATATTTCTTACCAATGACAAGCACACCCGAATTTGGTGAAGTGTGTTCATTAGAATTTGCACAACCAAATTTGTAACCATTACAGTGGCAAGCATTGTAAATATCCACATCGCGCATCGGACCTTTTATTAAATCCTTAAAAACATTTTTGAGTTGTGGATCATCCGCTACCTAAAAATTCATATATATTTATAAGTGCATTACAATTATAATATTTGAGGACAATAAGAAACATTTATATGTACGTGTTTAGACACATACCCTTCTTTCAAACCAATTTGTGAATCGATCTTTTTGAAATTTTTCTTTTGCTGCATCATCAAACTCTGGGTATTTTCTATGTACCAACTTGTTAAATTCACTAAAAACAAATAACAATCATTACAATAATATAAATCAAAGTAAAAAAATATCATAGATTTGTTAAAGACCTTACCCCAAGTACTTTGCAACCTCCGGTGTGTTGATAAGAACATAATATTTGATGAGTCTATCTTCATCGACGGTCAATATTCTATGCCCTTTTCTTACAATGGGTTTCGCCGGATACGTGTAAACTTCTAACAAGTTAGGATCATTACACATTTTGGGTGCCCCGTAACGATGCAATCGATTGTGCATTGTTTCAACTTTGGATTCAAAATATAGAGAACAAAAGTGCACACATTCCTCCTTGATATAGCGTTCAGCCATTGAACCCTCCAGATGGGCTTTGTTTCTAACTTTCATCTTCAATCCATGTAAAAATCTTTCAAAAGGGTACATCCATCGATATGTAACAGGGCCACCCAACTTACACTCGGTGGCCAAATGCAGTGGCAAGTGCTCCATCGGGTCAAAGAAACCGGGAGTAAAGATGGTTTCAAACTTAGACATTATCCTCACAATATCTTTCTCCATTTTTAGTAAATCGGAGTATTTCAAGGTAGATGAGCACAAATCTTGGAAGAAGTTAGACAATTCAATAATGGCATCACCCACTTGCCTCGGCAATAAGTCACGACAAACAATAGGCAGTAATTTTTGCATAAAAATATGACAATCATGCAATTTCATACCATGAATAGTATGTTTTTCAAAATTCACACGCCTAGATATATTTGAAACGTAACCATCCGGAAGTTTAAGTGTTGAAATCCACTTAAACAAATTATGAACTTGTTCCCTCAAGAGCGCATATGGAGCATATTGCATTATGTCTCCATCTTGAACCCACAACTCACGTCGTATACCAAGATCCTCACAATCATACTTTGATTTTAAGTTATCTTTGGTCTTGTTCTTGTCAGCTAATATCGTGTATAATATGTTTTCAAAAACATTCTTTTCAGTATGCATAACATCAATATTGTGACGAAGATCAAGTGTCTCCCAATACGGGAGCTCAAAAAATGGAGAATAATGAGTCCAATTATGAGTAACACCATAATCCCGAGGTCTTCTTTTTGTTAACTTTCCTGGAGGAGGAAATTTTATAAGATCACATACAGCCTTTGCCCTTCCACCTGAATGCCGAGCTGTGACAGAACGAACCTCTCTCTTTCCAAACTTTGTGCTACTCCTCAATGGATCACCCGGTTCCAAAAAATATCAAGCAGTGCCAAAGAAAGAAGGCTTACCACCATTCCTCAGTTGAAAGCCTTTAATATCACCACTACATATATGACAAGACAACTTACCCTTGTCGACCACCCACTTAACATCGCAAGTGCTAGAAAGTCGCTAATTGTCCACATTAGTGCAGCCCTCATCTGAAAATTTGTGCGTGATGACCTATCATATGTTTCCACTCCTGTATGCCATAATAGCTTTAATTCATCAATTAACGGTCGGAGGTAAATATGTAGGTCTTTTGTAGGATCAGTAGGACCGGGAACAATGAGAGGCATGAACATATATGGAGCTTTCATGCACATAGATGGTGGAAGGTTGTAAACAACCACCACAACAGGCCATACAGTATAATCCCTTGCAAGTGGATCACGAAATGGGTCAAACCCATCACTAGAAAGGCCAAGTCTGATATTTCGTGCCTCTTTTGCAAATCTCGGAAATCTAGCATCAAATGCTTTCCATTCATCTCCATCTGCCGGGTGAGATAACTGACCATCAACTATGACTCTATCATGGTGCCACGTCATACACTTAGCAGTTTGCTCAGACATGTACAAACGTTGTAGTCTCGGTATAAGTGGAAAGTATCGCAAGATCTTTCTTGGAATCAGCTTCTTTTGGTTATCCTTTCGGTCCTTATATCGACCTTTGTGACATATGTCACAACATGTCTTTTTACTATTTTCCTTGTAAAATAACATGCAATCATTCTCGCAAGCATCAATCTTTTCATATCCCATATTCAAACCACTTATCATCTTTTTCACATCATAATATGTCTCAGGTAGATTGTGTTTCTCCGGCAATACTGACCCAATAAGTTCAAGTAACTCATCAAAGCCCTTATTACTACAACCATGCTTGTTCTTGAAATATAACAACCTATTTACGAATGACAAAGTGGTAGAACTTGGACAATTTGGATAAAGAGGTTCAGAAGCACCGTCTAACATCTCATAAAAAAATTTTGCTTTTGCAGTCGGTTCCTCCTCACCATTCCCGAAATTTCCATGTGCATCCGCAAAGTCTCGAAGCATTTCACGTGCATCATACATATCATCATCTCTAGGATCATTATTACCCAAACTAGTCTCAGCTTCAACCCCGGACCTACGCTTTTCTCCATGAAAAACCCATTTAGTATATGACTCCATAATGCCATGTCGATACAAATCATAAGTTACATGGTCGGGTAATTTACGTCATGTATTTCCACACTCATTACATGGGCATTTTATCCTCCCCATTGAATCAACTTCCCCTTTCATAGCAAAATTGATGAAATTTTGTACACCATGTTTGTACTCCTCGGTTATATTATTCCTTGCATCAAACCTACGATGCATCCAACTTCGATCGGATGCCATCTACAATTATCATATTTTGATTAATTAGTTATTATAGATAAGAACTAACATCAATAAACAACTTAATTTAATTAATATATCATTAGTATGATTGATACAATCATTATATAACTCAATGTCTTACGATTATCTTAACATACTAAAAACAAGTAATAATCACTCTAATTTAGCCACAATAATTAAGATAGTTTATTTAGTATAAAAAAATTAACAATATTAACACAATTGACATATATGAATACAAGAATTACAAGTATATTTATGAAAAATTTGGAAGAATACTTACTTGGACATGAATGCTTTTAAAATTGAAGCTTAAGGAATTAAAGGAGATCGGAAAAAATGGTGAAAGAAGAAAAGGGAGGCCATGAGAAGGAAAGGATACTGACATTAGGGTTTCTAAATGTGTTACCCAAATACAACAGGAAACGGTTGAAAACGAACAGCGGGTATATCCAACCAGATACGGTTGAAAACAAATAGCGGGTATAACCAACCAGCTACGGTTGCCTTTATAATTGATATTTTCAACAAGAAACAGTTGAATTTAAAATCTGCTGAATTTATTCATTTCGGTGGGAACTTTCCCGCGAACAAAAAATAGTTTATACTAAATTCAACCGGAAATCGTTGAATAAGATTTCCGTTGATTTTATCCGGTTGAATTTAATTTTTGGTGGGAACTTTCCCGCTGATCCAAAAATTGGTTGTTCTAAATTCAACCGGTTTTGGTTGAATATAAAGCAGTTGAATTTATTCGGTTGAATTTAACTTTTGGGGGGAGATTTCCCGCGCAGTGAAAAATTGGGAACACTAAATTCAACTGGTTCTTGTTAAATTTAAAACCGGTTGAATTTAATCGGTTGAATTTAGTGTCGGTTAAATTTGTTCGGTTGAATTTGAGCGCTGATCAAAGTTCTAACAACGTTGATTTCAAATTCAACCATATACGGTTGAGTTTAGGTCCGGTTGAATTTAACCCCATTTTCTAGTA
The DNA here is from genome assembly GCF_009905375.1 of Apium graveolens. Lineage (NCBI taxonomy): Eukaryota > Viridiplantae > Streptophyta > Magnoliopsida > Apiales > Apiaceae > Apium > Apium graveolens. The sequence continues at coordinate 48,763 of NW_027418231.1, read as the reverse complement.
GTGTAAGAAGTACCGGTCAAACTACTGGTTGACTGTTAAAATAGCAAAGCAAATACATTTATTTTTTTCTAAATTTTTTATCATATCACTAAAATATATAGATCTTGACATCTGTAAGGTTGGATCATTCACAAAATTTTTTAAAAAAATCGAAACATCGGTATGGGACTAAACACTAGAAAGAAGTACTTGTCGAACTATTTTAGTGTTAGGATCTCAACCCCTAAATTCAATTTGTAAAAATAGTTAAAATTTAAATATTCAAATTACTTATTTTTTTCCGTACACTTTTTTTTTGACAATTTTCATATCCGTATGGTTGGATTATAATTTAAATCAAATACAAAATAAATTAAAACTCAAACTATAATTATTAATTGAACCATAAAATCTAACTACCATAATGATCTTTTTTGCAAGAACTAAAATATAAATTTTGTGTAAATTTTATTATATATTTTTTCAGAAATTTCCCGCCATTTTTAAAAATCGAATTCGACCGAAATCCGTTGAATTTAGTACAAAATTCATTGGCGGGAAGATTCCCTCCATTTTTTGGCAAGGCTAAATTCGACCGAATACGGTTGAATTTAGGAGCACGGCTTAACTCAACCATATACGGTTGCCTATAAATACGGTTGTATTTATTCGGTTGTAATTAGTATGGCTAAATTCGACCGAATACGGTTGAATTTAGGAGCACGGATAAACTCAACTGTATATGGTTGCATATAAATACGGTTGTATTTGTTCGGTTGTAATTAGTACTAAATTGGACCGTGTGAATACGACCGTATATAAATACGACCGCATGCGGTTGAATTTAGTCGCGCCATTAAATTTAACCGTAAATGGTTGAATTTGATGTCAGTTGTATTTGTGCGGTGGTATTTAGCCTTGTTTTCTTGTAGTGATATCATTTTCGACTAGATTATTTAACAGGCTCGACTCGTTTGAAACAATTATTTTTTGTTTGATGCACTATGTGCAACACTTCACAATGCAAAGCTATGCAAAAAAACTGGAAAATCATGAAACTATGCAAAATCGTGCAACTATATACCACACATAAGAACCATTACATACTTCATATAGGAGATATAAATTTCTTTTTTTTGTTGTGCAGGCCTTACCTAGGAAGAAAATAAAATAAAGTTCTAATGGATAAAACAAGATGAAAGTCATGATAATTTGATTTATTTAATAATACAATTGAATTGTCAGTATTTAAAAGAAGACAAGTAAATAACATGAATAGTTAAGATAATTAAATTTTACAACTTTTTTTTTAGTTACAAGGCAGTAAATTTTTTATTTTTAAAATGAATGTGGTATAAAAAATTATAAATTTTATGTGTAATACACAATAAATTTTATTATAAAAATGAATGTGGTATTACACATAAATTTTATGTGTAATACAAGATATGAATGTGGTATTTTTAAATTTTTTATTTTTAAAATGAATGTGGTATAAAAATTATAAATGAATTGTATTCGCTCGAGTCATATTTAGTAAACTAGTTGTATTTAGTACTAAATACGACCGAATAATACAACCGCTTAAATACGACCGGCTAAATACAACCGCTTCCGGTCAAATTTAATTTTTCGGATAAAATTCGAATACCCCGCCCAAATATTTAAGTTTAATGACAAATTTCGTCGCAAGTACCTAATTCCGTCGAAACAATGAATTTCGTCATAAAGAAAATATCGTCACAAGATGATTTTTCTGTCGTAAGTTTTGAGCTGGGACCACAACTTAGCAACAATTCAATTAAAAATTATTATTATAAAGTGATGAGCATTTGTCGAAAGTAACCTACAACTTCCGTCATAAGTTTATTTCTAATAAACCGGTCATTCTTGCATATGATTCAAGTTAATTTCATAAATACAGACAAGTATTTAATTCGATGAAAACTGTAATTGCCCATTGGAGTCGAGTTCTCATACTTGTCCATAAGCGCGTGGTTTATAAGGCTATCAGATTAATCACCGCTTTGCTTGCAGTCCTTAGACTGACTTTCTGGGAAAGTGATATCATGGACTCCGCTTACTGATTTTGGAGATAACGCATCATGAAATGTTAAAGCTTCCTCCTTCTGTAAGGAAACGAAAGCAAGGATCATATTTTCAGAGTCAGGCAAAACTTTTTCTCGTTGAAGGTTACTGTATTCTCAATTAAAAAAGCAGTTGACCATTTAAGTTCTCCAGAAATCAGTTTCAAGGTCTCACCAGTTGTACTTTCACATGACTTGTTCATAAATCATTATGGAGACAAGTATTACTTATCGGTGCATTACTTCTTCCTTGTTCATCTCTTATGGGGCGAATAGGTGAAATTAAAGAATAGAGAGGTGCAGAAATTAAAGAGCAAAAGTAGAGGATAATGTGAGGAGAATATGTTAGAGATGAAGACAAATAATATGGAGGAAGTGGACTGACAAAGAGAGAGAAAATCACTCGTTCATTCTAACAACCATTGATATCTCTCATTTGTTTTTAATCTAAGGGCTGTAAATGGTTGCACTTACAATCCGTGTGCTTCTGTTTCATCCAATAATTGCTAGCAACCTGTTGAACACAGATCGGTCCTCCTCGTTGAATAAATTGTGAAAAATCGTTGTTTTAATTAACATTAGCTTAAATCCCACGAGTTGTCGTTGATATTTAAAAATTTTATTTATTCTGTTATATTTTAATTTTGAATTTTTTTTTTTAATATATAATTATTATAAATTTATAATAAAAATAATATGATAACTTTTGTAAAATAAGTAAGTTCCGTCTAGTGGTTTAACAATTTAGTAGTTTAGTGGATATGTAACAATATTTATTTATTTATTAATAATAAAATACATTGTGATCGTAGTTTAGTAAAATAAGTAGACTATATCTAGTTGTTTAATAATTTAGTAGTATAGCGGATATATAACACTATTTTTTTATTTTCTTTAATAACCAAAATTATAGAATAACTGTTAACCCAAATTATGACTCATTCCGGTTATTATCATATAATATAGATTTCGTCTATATCAGTTTAAAAAACTCATCCAATTATCTTTTTCAAAATTAATATTTTGTGATCAAATTGCTATTTAGAAAAAACTAATTATCAAACACTAATATTAAAGATTTTATTTGGTCAAACCATTAATTTGAATTAGAAAGCATAAATTTATTTATTTGTAAAAGTCTCTGTGTGGAACTATAACAAAATATATATTGAAATCCGTATAATTTGATCGTCCAGTTATATTGTAAAAGTCAAGTTTTAGTTTGACTAGTATAGTTAACTGGTGTTGAATCTTAGAATTGGTTTTTTCGATTATTTTAAAAATATTTTTCAATGATCCAACCGTATGGATGTCAATAGATATATATATTAGTTATATAACCAAAATTTAGTATCAAAATATATTTATTTGGTTTGACATTTTAACAGTCAAGTAATAGTTTGACTAGTACAGTTACTGGTGTTGAATCTTGAATTAGTTTTTCGATTATTTTAAAAATATTTTTCAACAATCCAACCATATGGATGTCAATAGACATATATATTAGTGATATAACCAAAATTTCATATCAAAATAATTTTATTTGATTTGACATTTTAACAGTCAACCAACAATTTGACGAGTAGAGCTAACTAGTGTCGAATCCTGAATTAGTGTTTCGATTATTTTAAAAATATTTTTCAATGATCTAACCATATGTATGTCAATAGATATATATATTAGTTATATAACCAAAATTTCATATCAAAATATATTTATTTGGTTTGACATTTTAACAGTCAAGTAATAGTTTGACTAGTACAGTTAACTGGTGTTGAATCTTGAATTAGTTTTTCGATTATTTTTAAAAAAAAAATCAATGATCCAACTGCATGGATGTCAATAAATATATATATTAGTGATATAACCTAAATTTAATATCAAAATATTTTATTTGGTTTAACATATTAACAGTCAAGCAACAGTTTGACTATTACAGCTAAATAGTGTTGAATCTTGAATTAGTGTTTCGATTATTTTAAAAATATTTTTCAACGATCCAACCGTATGTATGTCAATAGATATATATTATTTACATAAATAAAATTTCATATCACAATAATTTTATTTGGTTTGACATTTTAACAGTCAAGTAATAGTTTGACTAGTACAGCTGAATTAGTTTTTCGATTATTTTAAAAATATTTTTCAACAATCCAACCGTATGGATGTCAATAGATATATATATATATATTAGTACTATAACCAAAATTTGATATCAAAATAAATTTATTTGGTTTGTCATTTAATAGTCAAGTATCAGTTCGACCATTACAGCTAACTAGTGTTTAGTTCTGAATTGGTGTTTCGATTATTTTAAAATATTTTTCAACAATCCAACCATATGGATATCAATAGATATATATATTAGTAATATAACCAAAATTTCATATCAAAATAAATTTATTTGGTTTGTCATTTAACAGTCAAGTATCAGTTCGACTAGTATAGCTAACTAGTGTTTAGTTCTGAATTTGTGTTTTGATTTTTTTAAAAATATTTTTCATCGATCCAACCGTATGGATGACAATATACATGCATATATATATATATTAGTGATATAATCAATATTTCATATTAAATTATTTTATCAAAATATTTAATTTTTTTCTAAAATTCTTGAAATGTCACCCAAACAAATAAATGCTCACATTAATATGGTTGGATCATGAAATAATATTTTTTAAAAATTAAAATTATCAAAATTCATGTGCTAATTTATGACGAAATCGGTCATAAATTATTTTCTGCAGAATTTGAGAAAAGTCGAATTTACCGCCCAAATTTTAGAGAAAAGGTTAAATTTCCCTCTTTGATAACTTACGATGAATTTTAATTTTCATCGTAAATTGGATGTTCCAGTATTTTACGTCACAAATATTTTGTCATAAATTTAGATGAAATCTTTTTTTTTTATTTAATTTCAAATTAAAATTTTATTAAAAATATTTAACTTATGACGAAATGTTCAAATCGTCGCAACTTCAAATGATTTTTATTTTCCCGCCAATTTTTTTTGGGATAAAGTTAAATTTCCCTCTTTGATAACTTTCGACAAATTTCAATTTTCGTCGTAAATTTGACGATCCGATTTTTTTCGTCGCAAATATTTAGTTGTAAATTTAGATAAAATATTTGTTTATTCAATTTCAACTTAAAATTTTAATAAGAATAATTAACTTACGACGAATTATTTAAATCGTCGCAACTTCAAATTATTTTTATTTTTGTTTAATCGTGTCGTGCATAATTTTATTAATAAAATACTAAACTTACGACGGTTTTGGGTTTCGTAGTAAATATTTACGACATTTTACTTTTTTCCGTCGTAAGTTGGGCGCTCATTTTTTTCCGTCGTAAGTTGGCCATCGTAAATGGCCCATTTTGTTGTAGTGTCTAGCATATATATTAAGCAGGTTATGTGCACCAACTATCAAATAATATTGGGGCTGATCTATGTGGATGTCTTGACTTTTAATGATTCTCTATTGTCTAATTAACAACTATATGAACCAATAATAATTTCCTCATAATGATCAGGCTATGATATTAATGTTTCTTTGATTTAATCAAGTTATGATTTAAACTATCGGCCAATTTTTTAAATGACCTGTAGACTAAAACCGACCGTATTCGTAAAGAAAACCGATCGTTTTCTTATTAAATTGAATGATGTTTAAATATAAACCGACCGTTTTCGAAGCAAACCAAATTGTATTTTTAGCAAATGGTTTTCAAGAGGAATTTTTATAATCGTTTTAATTAAAATACTATGTAAAAAATTGGAAATTTCTAATCTTACAATTAAAAAAAATTAATGATAATAAGAAACTTAACTTAGGTAACTTTTAAATGTCGTTATATACAACTAGGGTTGTAAGCCTTACACTCGAAGTTTGTGAGTTAATCGATAGTTAGTCTCGTTAAGTACATATATTTTGGCCCATAATCATCAAATCAAACCAGAATTCAGGAAATTCGAATTTTTTCCAAATCAGTTGTCCTGAGCTCCAGTGTTTCAATATGGATCATATTTTTTACTTTTTTAATAATCAATGAAATTGACACTAGCTTTTCGTGCTTATAATTTGTGACCCGGTCTAATCGTCCTAGGTATTGTATCATTTCCCTTTAATTTTTTTAAAAATTGATTACACACGCAAACGTCAGGGATCGAACTCCGTACCTCCCACAAGGGGGTGCAGAGTTCAACCACTGCACCAATACTTCATTTGCGTCCCTTTTGTTATATGTATGTATTTTATTTTATACTTGGTTACTTTTTTAGTGCATCAATATTCTTGTCCTCGATAAGTTTGTTTTTGCGGGACAGATCCTCAACGATCATTCATTGGTAAGTCCCATGTGAAGAATATAATGGGCTCAGTTATCGCACATATACACATGTATCTTGTCTTCCACTAAGTTCGGGTTTTTCACGAAAATGGTGTTCCTGTTTCTCGAAATAGAGGTAAGGTTTGGGTCCATTTTACCCTCCTGGGACCCCGCTCTAAGCAGGATATAATGAGTCTGTTTGTTTTGGTTTGGTTAAATATTTAATAAAAATATCATAACATTCAAGTTACCAAAGTACAAGTTACCAAAGTATGAAAGTACAAGTTAATTCCAAAATAAGAATGTATCAAAGGAAAATGGAACTGTGCTAATTAAAACTATGAAGTCAAGCATAATTGGTTAATACTACGAAGTTAAGCGTGCTTTTGCAAGAGTAGTTTTTGGAGGGGTGACCCTCGGGAAGGTGCCATATTTTTTTTTGTTTTTTTTTAAAATATGAAAAGCATCTATTGTATTATGATAATTTACATAAAAACCATCCCTTTGTGTTACCTTCACCATTTACAAAAATAAAAACTATAATTTCATTCAATTTTCACATTTTGTTGAAAGAAATACATATATTTCCTATTTTCTCATATTAAACATAAAATAATATATATAGATATTAGGAAATTAAGCGACTATATCTCAAATATATTAAGAATTGGTTTGGTGATAAAAAATGTGTACGGATCAAGAATAATTCGTGTCACATACTTTGTATAGAATTAACCATGGATTAATTGGTAAGATCGAAATTTTTTAGAATCGGAAAACCAAACTCAACACTAATTATATTCATGTTTCGACGCGCCTGCGTACTATTTTTTGAACTAAAAGCAATAACTAATCGTCTCTTTTTATACCGTTTTCACTTTTAGTTTAATTAACCGTCTCTTTCTTTCTTTCTCTCTAGTAGACACATATCTCTCTCTACTACTACTATTGCAATGGATCTCTCTACTACTACTAATTAGACTAATTGTTAAAATGTTCTTTGCCACTCTCGCGGAAGTAATCTACTTTCCTTGCTTTAAATTTTTTTAATTGCTCAAATAGGTCTTGCATGTTTAGGTTTATTATTCTTCAAATTTTTAAGTAGAGATATACGACTTTTAAATGGTCTGTTTGTATTATATGATGAACCTAATATTTTAGAAGTTTGGGTTGAGTTTTGTGTTTATTAAATGTAAAATTTATGATTTATATGAGTTTTATGTATTTGGTGTTAGTTTTGTCATTTATCAGTAGTTTTGTGATTGATTATGGTGGTTTTTTAAACCAAATTGTAACCCATTTGTAATTAAACAAGATTAAATTGATTGGCGGAAAATTGTGTAGATTTTAGATTAGATTGAATTAAATATGAAAATTTGGAGTTGATTTGTTAAAATTTAGAGATTGCTTTAGCATATGTAACTTTTAAAATTTTGTTAAAGATATGTGCATACATGAGATTGTGTATTTGATCAGGTTTGTAGCTTGTGAAACTTGAACACTTGCAAAACTTAAAACTTGTGATTATATAGAATTAATGATATATTAGTTAAATTTGTGATTATAAATGGACCGATATCAATTCATTTTGATTCTCGATTATTACGTATATATATATTTATGGATAGATAGACATTGATATTCTATATCTTCATTTACAGCTTATAGTTTTGGTTGAGTTTGTGTTTGTTAAGTTTAAATATTATGATTATATATATCACGAGTTTTTGTATTTATTTTTCCTTGTAGGGTGTTCTTTGGTGGCTTGTGTTTGTGTTCGCCAATTTGGTGATCATATTGGCTCTAATGGCTAGAAAAGGCCAATCCGACAATAGGGAGAAGAGCAAGAAGAAGATGGCAGAAAGTATCAAGGAAAAAAATAAGAAGAAGACTGGAGGGCGACGGGGTGGAAGCAGGTTGAGGGATGAACCGGATGAGGAGGAGGAGGAGGAGAGGATGTAGAACTGGAGTGGCGTGTACATGAAGAGGAATATTTTGATACAGGACGCCGAGCTCGAGCAGTTGCTCACCGCCGATATAAATATGGACATTTTATTGGAATTCGGGGAACTCTATCCGATAAATTAATTCCAATAAGCATAACACGTGGATAATATATTTTTATCATTTCAGTCATTCATTTATGCTTCTCTCCGGTTTATTTCACTATTCGATATATATATATAAACAAATATTACATTGTATTTTTTGGAGTATTAATAATGTCGTGGCTAAAAAAACTATCTTCAAGTTATGCGATTGACATGGCCAGTAGGTATGTCTATCTATGGAGATGTCATGGCTACAACTTCAAAGTGGATTACGGATGTGATTTCTGATTTCAATATAAGTGATTATTTTAATTATTTATAGAATGTGTTTAATTTTTTTTTTAAATTACTATATTTGTGTATGTTTTGAAAATGTCTTTTGTTGATTTTTGTAAAGATACTACACACATAGACCCGACCAGACCAAAGAAGAAGCTCATGATAGTATTTATAAGCATGTTCGAAACAAAATGAAGCGTACTTTAAATAACACACAATCAAGGTGATGGAAGAGGCGGGAAAACCTCTTGAGTAATTAAACACGGGGTACTTTAGTGAAGAGTTTTGGCAGGCCCTTTTCGAGTATTGTTAAAGTGAAGGCCACATACATCGCTCTAATGTTGGCTCTAGCATTCGATAGATGTTTAAAACTTTGCATAATGTGGGTGCAAAGGGCTTTTATGAATGGGAAGTGGTACAAAATTCCTTTTTTATAAGTGTGTAAGTATATATCTACATAACTTGTATTGATTTAACTCGTAATGACTTGTTTATTTTTTTGATTGACCTTTGTATAGGATTATTTGAAATCTACAAAACCAGGTTGGTGGTATAACAAGACGCATATGAAGAAGAAGGGGAAAAAGGTTCAGATAGACCAACTCCCGGAAGATGGGGATTTCTTGACTAAGGAGAGTCGAATGATTGCGGTAATTTTTTGGATTTTATTTCTTAATTCAAACTAGGATATATTCATGCTTCACACACACACACACACCCATATATTTTCTATATGTACTAATTTTAACTAATTATGTGTCACAGTATACAGGCCTCATATGCGGATATAGTGGAGCAGAATTGGGATTGGTTTGTGAGTCGACCCGGTGGCGAGGAAGAGGCTTTGCATCCAATACACTGGTGGCTTGAAGCTGTGGCCTCAAGGTATTGAAGATCACCAAAAATCCAAATTATTGGTTATCCCCGAATTTCGGCATTCAACCTCACACCAAATCTAGCTGCCAATTATCGGGCCTAACATACCGGTGGGGCATGATCGGTTATTCCGGATCCAATCTTCACCTCCTTTGTCCAAACAGTTTAAAATGATGCACAGGAAAATGTGACCACCTATTGGTCTCCTCCAAACTTTCAAATGGTGCGGAACATGGTAAACGCCGCTCTTGAACTTCAAAAGAACCCAGAAAGTGGTTCGCAACCATTTTCCACTTCTATTGTTAATGAGATAAACCGAGTGGTCGAGGAAATCCTCAAGTCGATCTATAACAAGTATGAAAAAAAGGTAAACATTTTTTTTGCTAAATTAAATATATATATTAACAACAAAATGAATACAGGGGTTGACCCTTGCTCTAAGACAAGCCTAGAGACCACTATCTATAGTCAATCTACACGAGTAGATTGAAGATAGAAAGACAAAAAGGGCCCAAGCTAATATATTAAAGAGTATTAGGAATGTTCATATTCAACATTCGTCGGTTCGGACCTCTACTTAGTTTCACCCAAGCTTCATCCTGGTCAAAGTACAAATTAATTAATTGTATATGTTCATGTACATAGGCGATGCAGAGGAGGTAATGCAGAGGAATAGAGAGGAAGGCAAGATTGGAGAGGGTGGCGCAAAGAATGGATAGGGTGATGGTGGCGCCGAGCATGGAGATGACGGTAGAGATGATGATGACAACCATCAATGACGAAGTCATCTTCGTGAGGGGTGAGCGTGATAACTATGACGGAACGGGCTTGTGGTTTTTAGTTAAGATCGAGTCATCTGTTTACATGCGTTTAACCTTAGTACTGTAGTTTTGAATAATTTAATTTGTAAATGATGTTTCAACATGGTTTGTAATTATAACTGCTTCTCTGAATGGTATGGTGAACGTAAATGGTGTTTTATATTTTATTTGATTAATATTTATACATTATTTTGAATTGGTTTGGAAAAAACAAGGGGGTGCTGAATTTCTGTTATGTTTTTTTAAAATTAAAGGCTTAAAGGTGACCGGTAAAACCAACGAAAAGAAAGAAACTGACTAAACCCTATAAAAATGACTAAATGTAACCGAACCCGACTAACCACCAGCTGGGTCAAAGTGGTCGGATTCAAATCACGGTCGAGTTTCTCTGGTCAATTTTTCAGCTTCTGCATCTTTTTGTTCTTTTTGTGCATTTGTCAAAAGAGAGCAATTATAAACCGACTACCTTTTTAAACCGACTGACAGATGGTTGGTTTTGTTGGTCGGTTAAAATTCAGTCGATTAAAGACGGTTGGTTAGCAGGAAAAAGTTTGAACACCTAGTGGTGACACATGACACATGTTGATCGGTTATGTTGGTCGGTTAAATTTATATGTTGGTAAGTTTAGGTGGTCGGGTATAATACACTCAGTTATAGACGGTCGGCTAGTAGGAAAAAGTTGGAACGTCTAGTGCTAACACGTGGCCGAGGCCCGTACACTTGTTAGCTGACGTAGATGTGCCACATCATGGTTCGTGGGCCTAACATGTCGGCTTAGACCCAGAAACCTGTCAGGATACGTTACTTTGACCGTCAAATAAGGTCAACGTCATTTTTGGTCAAACATGACCATATTTCTCCAAAACCGACGAGGGTAAACCCGACCACGCATTATGTTGAGGTTTACCTAAACCTAATCGATTTTTAAGGGAAACCGACTGTTGTTGCGAGCAGTTTAAACTCTGTTTCTTATAGTGAAAGCAAATATAAATCATACAATAGAAATAGTTATGATTGCTAGAAAAACTCATCATTGATGCATTATATTTATACAAATAGTTACATTAACATCACCTAGATAGTTAATGAAAGCTTAGTTGGCGATCTGTGAGGGCACGCAAAGGTATATTAACATAAGTTATATTTTTATAGTAACCGGATATTTTTATTTTCCTTATGTTATGTTTGGTTGGGGGAGTAAAATGGAATGGAATGGAATGAGATTTTATGTGTAAAATGATAAAATATTCAAAATTTTCACCATTTAACCCACTCCATTCATAACCACCGAAACTTTAATCAAACACCCCCAATTTTAGATGGAATGTACTAACCTCATTTTTTCAAAATTTTTATCATAACAATTTGACATATCAATTTTTTTTTCAAATCTTCCCTCCAACTCACATTTATTTCCCCTCAGAATTTGGGAACTGATTTCGATGAGAAAGCTAAGGGCTAAAAAGATAGCCAAAGGAAAAGGGAAATTAAAAGAGAAGGATGAGGCCGAACAGGAAAAGGCCAAAAAACGAGAGGCCAATGTGTTAAAGCTCAAGGCTATAAAGCTATGAAGGGAGAATTTGGAACTAGAGGAGAACGCACTGAGGGCCTCGCTGGAAGAGACTGAAGGGGCTAAGAGTTATCAAAAAGAGAATTGAGTCCACATTGAGGAATATGAGTCCACGGACTTTGACTCACACTATAGAATGAGGAGGATGAAAGTCGCATTGACTTCGAACTTTGACCAAGAAGCAGAAGAGGATATGTCTCATACTAGGCTACCAGGCTGGTGAAAGCCATGTTTGGGGACATAAGGTTTAGCCGCGAACCGATGGTGACCACAGAGATCGAAGCTTATTGGCCTTTTTCTGGGGAACAAAAACAGTTCTCGAAGATGGGGATTTCTTGACTAAGGAGAGTCGAATGATTGCGGTAATTTTTTGGATTTTATTTTTTAATTCAAACTAGGATATATTCATGCTTCACACACACACACACACCCATATATTTTCTATATGTACTAATTTTAACTAATTATGTGTCACAGTATACAGGCCTCATATGCGGATATAGTGGAGCAGAATTGGGATTGGTTTGTGAGTCGACCCGGTGGCGAGGAAGAGGCTTTGCATCCAATACACTGGTGGCTTGAAGCTGTGGCCTCAAGGTATTGAAGATCACTGAAAATCCAAATTATTGGTTATCCCCGAATTCCGGCATTCAACCTCACACCAAATCTAGCTGCCAATTATCGGGCCTAACATACCGGTGGGGCATGATCGGTTATTCCGGATCCAATCTTCACCTCCTTTGTCCAAACAGTTTAAAATGATACACAGGAAAATGTGACCACCTATTGGTCTCCTCCAAACTTTCAAATGGTGCGGAACATGGTAAATGCCGCTCTTGAACTTCAAAAGAACCCAGAAAGTGGTTCGCAACCATTTTCCACTTCTATTGTTAATGTGATAAACCGAGTGGTCGAGGAAATCCTCAAGTCGATCTATAACAAGTATGAAAAAAAGGTAAACATTTTTTTTGCTAAATTAAATATATATATTAACAACAAAATGAATACAGGGGCTGACCCTTGCTCTAAGACAAGCCTAGAGACCACTATCTATAGTCAATCTACACGAGTAGATTGAAGATAGAAAGACAAAAAGGGCCCAAGCTAATATATTAAAGAGTATTAGGAATGTTCATATTCAACATTCGTCGGTTCGGACCTCTACTTAGTTTCACCCAAGCTTCATCCTGGTCAAAGTACAAATTAATTAATTGTATATGTTCTTGTACATAGGCGATGCAGAGGAGGTAATGTAGAGGAATAGAGAGGAAGGCAAGATTGGAGAGGGTGGCGCAAAGAATGGATAGGGTGATGGTGGCGCCGAGCATGGAGATGACGGTAGAGATGATGATGACAACCATCAATGACGAAGTCATCTTCGTGAGGGGTGAGCGTGATAACTATGACGGAACGGGCTTGTGGTTTTTAGTTAAGATCGAGTCATCTGTTTATATGTGTTTAACCTTAGTACTGTAGTTTTGAATAATTTAATTTGTAAATGATGTTTCAACATGGTTTGTAATTATAACTGCTTCTGTGAATGGTATGGTGAACGTAAATGGTGTTTTATATTTTATTTGATTAATATTTATACATTATTTTGAATTGGTTTGCAAAAAACAAGGGGTGCTGAATTTCTGTTATGTTTTTTTTAAATTAAAGGCTTAAAGGTGACCGGTAAAACCAACGAAAAGAAAGAAACTGACTAAACCCTATAAAAATGACTAAATGTAACCGAACCCGACTAACCACCAGTTGGGTTAAAGTGGTCGGATTTAAATCACGGTCGGGTTTCTCTGGTCAATTTTTCAGCTTCTGCATCTTTTTATTCTTTTTATGCATTTGTCAAAAGAGAGCAATTATAAACTAACTACCTTTTTAAACCGACTGACAGATGGTTGGTTTTGTTGGTCGGTTAAAATTCAGTCGATTAAAGACGGTTGGTTAGCAGGAAAAAGTTTGAACACCTAGTGGTGACACATGACACATGTTGATCGGTTATGTTGGTCGGTTAAATTTATATGTTGGTAAGTTTAGGTGGTCGGGTATAATACACTCGGTTATAGACGGTCGGCTAGTAGGAAAAAGTTGGAACGTCTAGTGCTAACACGTGGCCGAGGCCCGTACACTTGTTAGCTGACGCAGATGTGCCACATCATGGTTCGTGGGCCTGACATGTCGGCTTAGACCCAGAAACGTGTCAGGATACGTTACTTTGACCGTCAAACAAGGTCAACATCATTTTTGGTCAAACATGACCATATTTCTCCATAACCGACGAGGGTAAACCCGACCACGCATTATGTTGAGGTTTACCTAAACCTGATCGATTTTTAAGGGAAACCGACTGTTGTTGCGATCAGTTTAAACTCTGTTTCTTATAGTGAAAGAAAATATAAATCAGACAATAGAAATAGTTATGATTGCTAGAAAAACTCATCTTTGATGCATTATATTTATACAAATAGTTACATTAACATCACCTAGATAGTTAATGAAAGCTTAGTTGGCGATCTGTGAGGGCACGCAAAGGTAGATTAACATAAGTTATATTTTTATAGTAACCGGATATTTTTATTTTCCTCATGTTATGTTTGGTTGGGGGAGTAAAATGGAATGGAATGGAATGAGATTTTATGTGTAAAATGATAAAATTTTCAAAATTTTCACTATTTAACCTACTCCATTCATAACCACCGAAACTTTAATCAAACACCCCCAATTTTAGATGGAATGTACTAACCTCATTTTTTCAAAATTTTTATCATAACAATTTGACATATCAATTTTTTTTTCAAATCTTCCCTCCAACTCACATTTATTTCCCCTCAGAATTTGGGAACTGATTTCGATGAGAAAGCTAAGGGCTAAAAAGATAGCCAAAGGAAAAGGGAAATTAAAAGAGAAGGATGAGGCCGAACAGGAAAAGGCCAAAAAACGAGAGGCCAATGTGCTAAAGCTCAAGGCTATAAAGCTACGAAGGGAGAATTTGGAACTAGAGGAGAAGGCACTGAGGGCCTCGCTGGAAGAGACTGAAGGGGCTAAGAGTTATCAAAAAGAGAATTGAGTCCACATTGAGGAATATGAGTCCACGGACTTTGACTCACACTATAGAATGAGGAGGATGAAAGTCGCATTGACTTCGAACTTTGACCAAGAAGCAGAAGAGGATATGTCTCATACTAGGCTACCAGGCTGGTGAAAGCCATATTTGGGGACATGAAGTTTAGCTGGGAACCGATGATGACCATAGAGATCGAAGCTTACTGGACTTTTTCTGGGGAACAGAAACAGTTCTCGAAGATGATCGACTTCAATGGGAGGGGGGATCCTGAAGACCATTGTGACAAATACGAGTTGCTGATGATGGGCATCGGCCATAGCTAGAAAATGTTGTGTAAGATGTTCAAAACTTATCTGAAGGGAGGAGCGTCGATGTGTACAAGTCCTTTTGGCCACAATCGATCAACTCTTATGAGCAACTAAAGGGAAAATTTATTAGGAATTACTCCCACTTATGCCTAAGGGAGAAGGACACTGAAACCCTAATACATTGCAGGAAGAGGGACAATGAATTTTGGGCGACTACCTGGCCCGATTTAAGGAAGAAGCCAAAATGGTTACAAATCTGAATAAAATGAAAGCTATGGGATATCTGACTACCGGGCTATACCCAGTTAAAGGTAAAAAGCTTCTATCATCCCTTTATCATTACCCCCTAAATCCTTTAATGACATATATATGAGGGGTGAGAACACTCGTAGGAAAATGGAAATTCTGTGGGGTTATAGAGATCTCCGAAGAGATGATCGAAGTAGACAGTTCAGCCGCAACGAGTACTCCTGAGGGTCCAGCTGGGACTGAAGGAAAGATCGTAGGATCGATGGGAAGAAACAGATAGACCGAGACCTGTAAAGGCAAAGAGATAGAGATTCGACCGTGTTTGCACCTCTTAACGTGCCAATCTCCAAAATTCTCCATGAAATTAAAGGCAAACCAGGCTTCATCCGTCCTTCCAAGATGAAAATGGTCGAACAAAATAAAAATACCGACAATTACTATGACTACCATTAGCATAAGAGATATAACACTGATGAATGTTTCCACCTAAAGAAGTTGAATGAAAAGATTATCAATGCAGGAGAAGTGAATGAGTTGGTAAGGTATTTGAGAGACATATTGGAGCAGAATGATGCAAGAAATAGAGGACCCAAATAAAGGTATAAGGGGGAGGTGAAGACTATTTCTGGGGGCAATGCTCTCGGTCTTGATAGCAATAATGCCAGGAAAAGGTACCCGCGTCAAATCTATAACTTGCACGAATTTAACCCGGCTAAGAAGACCATGCCTCTCTTATTTACCGAAGAAGATAATGAAGATGTTAGATACCCCCATGAGGATCTGCTGATAATTAATCCCATCATCAAAGAGAACAAGATATGGAAAATTCAAGTGGACGAAGGAAGCTCGGCTAACATCCTGTTCTATCTGATATACTACAAGATGAACCTAGTCGGACAACAAATGATATTATGCCATGAGGCACCCCTTGAGGCCTTCGGCGTATAACATATTCCTTGTGAAGGTACAATAACCCTTCATGTCCTCATTGGTAAAATGCCCTACACTGCTGAAAAATAGGTAAAATTCTACATTATGAGGGTCGAAAGCCCTTACAACGCACTTTTGAGATGACCATTCTTATCCACTTTTTAAGCCATGGAGTTGATTCCTCATCTCAAGCTGAAGTTTCCCACGGAAAAGGGGGTTGGGGAAAAAAAAGGACCAGAAGACATCAAGAATTCTTAAGCTGGAGAATCTTGACAAAGACTAGGAGTACGAGGAGAATGACTTCAACGGGAAAAGAAAACATTCAGAGGCCAAACCGAGTGAAAATAAACAGTTGATGAACATTGAGTAAGAGAAATTTGGGACTTATTTATCGTATCCGACCATCGAACCCGCCACCAAGGTAGAAGAAATTGAACTTTATACGGGATGCTCGGGAAATATGGCTCGTATAGGGAAAAATATGGAATCTGACCTGAAAGAGAATGTCATAGCAGGAGTAAGGCAATACCATTATGTCTTCACATAGGGGGCCGAAGGCATGCCTGGGTTAAATTCGAAAGACGTCTAACCATTATCTTAATGTGAATCCCGAGGTGAAGCATATGAAGAAGAAGATGAGGACCTTCGCCTTGGAGCGCCAAAAGGTTATTGAAGCCGAAGTTGAGAAGTTGGTGGAAGCCAAGTTCATTGAGCAAATTAAATACCTTTATTGGCTTGCTAATGTGGTAGTGGTCAAGAAAAAAAATAACAAGTGAAGAATGTGTGTAGACTACAAGGATATGAATAAAGACTGCCTGAAGGACAATTATCTTCTGTCGAGCATTGATCAATTGATAGACCCCACTGCCAGTCACCAAGTCATCAGCTTTCCTGACACCTTTTCACGCTACCATCAAATCTCTATGAACACTTCTGATATTACGAAGACAGCTTTTATCAAGTCGAAGAAGACATATGCTTATATCAAAATGCCCTTCGACCTGAAGAATATAGGGGAAACCTTTCAGTGTATGGTCAACAAGGTCTTTAAAAAGAAAATCGGGCCGAATATGTAATATTAAGTGGATGACATGATCATTAAGTGACTATTTCTAGATCATGTCAAAGATCTCGGAGAATGTTTTGAGACTGTAAAAAGAAATAACGTGAAGATTAATCCGGGCAAGTGCACGTTTGGAGTAGCAAGAGGAAATTTATTGAGATATATGGTCAATGAGCGAGTAATCAAAGAAAACCCAGAAAAGATTCAAGTATTTTTAAACATGTGAGCCCCGAAGTGTATTGTGGACATTCAGAAACTGACGGGGTGATTAGCAGCGCTTCTCCGCTTCATATCACGGTCAGCCGAAAAGGCACTACATGTTCTTCTCCGTACTAAAGGGATCGAAGAACTTTGAATGGGTAATTAAATGTCAAAAAAAATTTGAGCAACTCTAGGATTACCTAACCAGAGCACCTTTCCTGATGAGGCCCGACCCTAAAGGAAACACTTCATCTGTATTTGGTCGTGTTGGTTCAGACATTAGGCGCTGTATTGGTGAAAGAACAGGAAGGTAACCAACACCCTGTGTTCTACATATCACACATGCTTAAAGAAGCTGAAACCAGGTACCACAATGCATAAAAGTTTGCATATGGTTTGGTCATGGCCCCCCGAAAATTGCGACATTATTTTCAAGGAAGAACAGTGCAAGGTGTGACTGACCAGCCGCTTAAAAATATTCTGAAAAGACTAGAGGCTTCGAGAAGAATGGTCACCTAGTTGATTGAGGTGGGTGAATACGATCCGGATTATATGCCGAGGATATCTATTAAAGAACAAGCGCTAGTCGACTTCATGGTAGAATACACCTTTTCAGAACAGAAGGATTAACTCCCAAAAAATAATTGGTTCATCAACCAGGAAAATGGAAGCTCTTTGGCGATGGTTTAGTAGCATGATCAAAGTATGGGGCGGGTCTCATTCTATCCTCCCCCGATGGATTTGAAAGATGTCAGGCTATTCGGTTCACTTTCTCTCTCACCAAAAATGACCCCGAATATGAAGCCTTGCTAGCTAGGATGGACTTAGCAAAAAATTTAGAGGCAAAACACCTGATGGTATTCAGCGACTCTATATTGGTGGTGAAACACTTCTCCGAGGAATATGAGCAGAGAGATCATCGGACACGTGCCTCTGCTACCAAGGTACGAGAATTTTATTTGTCTTTTCAGTCTTTTGAGTTAAGACAAATTGGAAGGGAAAATAATAGCCGAGCAGATGCACTGTCTCATTTGGCATCGGACGAAACTCAAAACCTTATTGGGTCGATCTACTTATCCGAAGTGAAAACCCCTTCGATCGACAAGAAGCAGTGTTTGGAAATCGATCAAGTGATCAGATGGATGACACCAATTCGAGCCTTTCTGGAGAAGGGAACACTGCTATGAAATAAAAAAGAGGCACAGAAAGTCAGATACAGAGCGGACAGTTATACAGTCAATAATGGCAAACTCTACAGGAGGTCGGCCTCCCCCACCCCACTACTAGAAAGACATCAATAGACATCGGCCAAAAATCGATGTCTATGAACAAAAAAATCTGATGTCTTCGTGGGTGATGTTACAGACCCCCCATTTAACATCGGATTTAAACTGATGTGAAAGGGGATATATAACATCGGTTTTTAATATGAAACCGATATTTATATCTTGATGTTAATTTCTAATGAACATCTATTATTTATATATTGTTATAATATAATATTTTTATCATTTTAAAGATATGTTGGATAAGTAATAATTACTTAAAAAGAATAATTAATAGTACAATTATATTAACAAATAAATACTTAAAAACATTCCCCGACAGCGGCGCCAAAAACTTGTTATCGGTTTTACAACCTTAACGCAAGAGCACGTATCGCAACAAGTAGTATATAAATTTATTCCCACGAAGACTATTAATAAGATGTTAAATACCAATTACTACTTTTCTTTTAATTCAAGTCAAATAAAAATCAAGTGAAGTTTTTACTAAATTATCACTAAATTAATTAAACTAACACAATAGAGAATAATAAATTTCAAGAGAAAGAAAACTAGGCCTTTAACTTCATCTTATGTTCTTCAACAAGCTTCTTCTTTAACCTCTATTCTCATGGTCTAATTGCTAGTCTAAGGCAATCATGTATTCACAAGGACCTTCTGAATCTCAAGTGACTCTAATTTATGCAATAACCCTCATATTCCTATGTAAGTTTTAACAGCATAAAAAGCATTAAGTTTTGTCTTAATTGGACTTCTTAGGGTGTTTAGGTATATTCCTATCCTAACCACAAATTAATATAAATATTAATCCTAAGATATATTAATTGGGTCTTAACTTAGGGTTTCTCTTCCAAGTCCGCCTAAATTACGAAATAAATCTCAAGGGTAATCAATCTTTGAGAAGCATTAAACACAAATCAAAATAAACAATTAATACGACCACAAAAATAGAGAGAAAAGAATACAACTTATATACTAACAAGAGAATCCATTAAAGGCCTAGAGAGAAAATTAGTTCATCGTCTCAAAAGAAAATAATACACAAGCGTATGTAAACATATTGGAAAAGTAAGGAGAAAAGATGAAAACTGTAGATGCAGCAATCTCCTCTTCTTCAAGCTTTTTTCCTCTTCAGCGTAGCCTCCCTTTTTCTTCTCCAGGAACCCAATACTTAATAATAATATCTGATGTATCTATGTGTATCTAATTATTGTATTTTAATGTTTTAAGGAAAATACAAATAAGTTTCCCAAACTGATTCTGTTTTCCAAGTAAAATTCGTAGTTGATTTTCTTGAGAAAGTCTGGGCCGCTCCAGATGGATATTTATCTTTGGACCACCTTAGAATGATAGAAAATCTCGTTATCTTCGCGTGGGCTGTTGAATCTCCCAATTTGGACTTCTCGAACTCAAGATATGGCCCAAACAATGTACCATGTGTGTGTAGTCCAACAAATCCGAATTATCTTTTAAAAAATCTCCAAAATCAGCTTTTTATTCTCCAATCCTTCCAAGTTTAGGATTCCTTGCCTCCTACAATAAAACATTATAATTTATTAAATAAAAATCCAATTAAATGCAAAATATAATAAATATAAGGAATAAAATCATACAAAATATATATAAATATATACTCTATCAGGTCCTGAGCCCTATCCCTTTCATATGTAGCCAAAAGATATTGTGGGAATCCTACCGACTAGCACCAAATAGGTGAAGTACTGCATCGTGGCTCGACTATATGACTAAATGGGTTGAGGCCCATCCATTGGACACCATAAATGAAGAGGCAACAAAGAAGTTCATGCTAGAATAGGTGATTGAATTCCCAAGGTGTGTGTTTCGGAAAGGGCACCCGGTTTATTAGAAATAAATTCAGAACTTTCCTGCACCACTTCAGGATCCACCATAAATTCAGCTCTATAGGTCAACCTCAAGGAAAAGGGGAAATTAAGGACACAAACAGGATCATCTTTGATGGTATCAAGAAATGACAGGGTGAAGCCAAGGGCCTTTGGACCGAAGAGTTGCGGTGGGTCTTTTGGGCCTACCGGACGATACCTAAATCGTATACAGGCGAAACACCTTTCAGACTGGCTTATGGGACTGATGATCTTCTCCCAGTTGAAGAAGGCCTGGACTCTTATTGAACCAAAGTGTTTAATATTAAAGGAAATAAGGTCGGCCTCAGGGCTAACATAGACCTCATTGAAGAAGAAAGGGAAGCAGCTCATCAGAGAAACCTTAAGTACCAACTTTGAGCATCCCAATACTATAATTCATGTGTTAAAAAGCGTAGTTTCTTCATCGGCAACATGGTATTGAGAGAGCTAATTAATGCCGGCTAAGCAGGAAAAACTTCAGCCCAATTGGGAAGGCCCTTACCATGTGGCCGAAGTGGTTAGGCCAGGAACGTCAAGTTGAAGACTCTAGCAGGCGAACTCATCAGAAGTACTTGGCATACTTCCAGACTCCTAAAATTTTTCCAGGTTACTTTTCTGAAGCCCTTCTAATTGTTCGTTCGACTTATTTACTTCTGTCATTTACTTCGGTAATGTAATTTCAATTCCCTGAAGACCATGCATCTATAACATTGTATGAATTTCCATTTTTAATGAAAGAATACATGTTCTTCCCATTTCATTTTTAGTTAGTATTAGACGATAACTACCTAGTCCAATTGACAAGCTTTAAGGAATGACTATGAGACATTTAGATTAAGGTAGCGAATTGGCCTGCGAGTTAGACATCTGAAGATACCATAGTCTTTCCCTGAAAGTTGAATATAAGAATAAATATTGTTTTTTTACTAAGGCCCAGATTGAGTCCAAAACGTAAAAAAATATTAAAAATTTACTAAGGCCCAGATTGAGGCCGAAGACGTTAATAAATTTTCAAAAATTACTAAGGCCCAGATTGACACCGAAGACGTAAATAAATTTTCAAAATTTACTAAGGCTCGGATTAAGGCTTAAGGTGTAAATAAATTTTCAAAATTTACTAAGGCCCGGATTGAAGCCAAAGACGTAAATAAAGTCTCAAAATTTACTAAGGCCCAAAAGGAGGCCGAAAAAGTAAACATTTTCTCAGTTTACTAAGCCCAAACAAAGGCCGAAAAAGTAAAGTAAAACATAAATTACGCTAAGGGAAAACCAACCAAAGATGTGGAAACAAATGAAATTAAATAAAACATAAAGCCTGAAGGCAACAGGGAATGAGGCCCGAAAGAACAAGAATTCAAGCCTGAAGGCATTAAGTTCAAAAAGTTCTAACAATATTAAATTAATCGGAAAGGTCTTCGTCGGGACCGGAGGAGACGACAAGAGGCTTATCTTCGACCGACTTACCCATATGGTCGTCCATGCCAGCATCAAGCAAAAGCTTATAATCCCGACCTCTATCGTGTGCCCGAATGGGTGCTTCATCGAAGCCCATCTGAAAGCACCACTCTTCCATGAGCTTCAGCTTTTTCTTCTCCTTACGGAGCATCTTCCTAGAAGCCCTCAGCTTAGCATCCCTCCATTCGACCTTCTTCTTCCATCAGGACAGCTCCTCTTACAGGTTCCTCTTGTTAGAGGATAAGGCCGAAGCTTGCCCGTCCGACGCCTCTAGGCCTTTTTAGCTCGGCCTAATCATCAGGACGAGAAGTCCTTTTAGCCAGCTGATGTTGAGCAAGCTTGTCCTCAGCGTTTCGCCTCTTTCTTTCCAAGCTCTTTTGACGAGTAGACACTATAACAATAAAACATAAGCCAAAAATCAATAAACCGAAACAACAGTGGTAGCAGGTAAACCATATCTACAAGTAAAATTCATAAAAGAAAGTAGGCAAGTAAAAAATGTTACCACTACCCCATAAGTGAACAGCCAGTTAGAGTACCGACTTTGGAAAGAGGAAACTTTGGGAGTTTGGCACTTACTTACTTATGATAGTTCGAAGAATATTTGACTCCAGGGACCAGCAGAACTATGGAAGTGGGTTCGACGTCACGCCATACACCAAACCCAGCCAACAAGATGCCAGATATAGCACCAATGTGTATGGATCTTCTTATTACTAGAGTTGGTGGCACACTAATCTCCCTGATCGGCCCTTCGACTGATGGTAAAAAATCCGTCACTCTTTTCGTTCCTACGAAAGTCATAGTGAAATAGAAGAGTGTGGTCGAAGGCTTGACCTTCGCCGTTTGCATTGAAAATAAAAATTATTTATATGGATGAACCCATTAGGGTCCATCTGGCCTAAGGCAATCTTCATCTCCCTCAAAAGTTTCTTAAGGAGTTTCAGCACAGGAAGAAAGCCACATCAAAAAGCAGCCTCCGAAATTCCTATGGCACAACCGCCTGAAGTAGCAGGGACAGGTGGAGTGTGGTATATCCTATCATATTCCTTCAAAATATAAAGGTGATAGGCTCCCTAGGAATATGGTACTTGGCATAGAAAGTCTCTATATCTTTATTTTTTTAGTTGGGTCGGGTTAGTGGCCACTGGAAAGGAGGCTATATCGTTGAAGTGTGCGGGTCTGAAAGGAATGTGTGCCATGTTGGAAGGCCTGCATCTTAAAATGAGGAAATACTAGTCGTGTACTCAGACCGAATAGATAAGAAAAAAGAAAAAAGAAAGGAAGGTCGAGTACAATAGGCTGGATTCGACTGGAAAGATGAAGAAAGGAAATTAATGCCCAAAGAGTTATGGGATCGTCTCTCGAAGTGTGTTCAAGGGCTTCAACAGTCTGAAGATTGTTCGAGACCATGAATACACCCGCATTCCATCTTTATATCCCATAAACTTTCGAGGACAAAGAAAAAAGAAAAAAAGAAGACAAGAGCCTAGGACAGTTGAATAAAACCCTTGAACTTACTACCCAAAAATCCCAGACAAAATAAAAAGAGAACACAGACCCATCATGCATATAAGGAAGTATATCAAAATCAAAAATGAAATTCCAAAAAGATAGTTCACTTACTTGTGTTCAAAGAATGAGATGCTGAATACGATGGTTGTGGGAATCTGGACTTGGAATTTCCCGAGGTGCTGGAAGTCCTCTTTTGCTATGAGAGTATAGAAGGGATTTGGGAGAGAGATAAAGAGTGAAATGAAAAAGGAAGAGGTTTATATATACTACTCCGAGGGACGCGACATTTGGGATATCTGGTCTAAGAAACATTGGATTTGAAATCAGCAAGTGAAATCATAGACATTTAAGATTCAACGGTGAGTCGGGGGTTACAATCTCGAGGTATGACAGTTATCATTATTAAGACGTTCGTGACTCCGCGAGTGGCACATACCATGTCCAGTAGCCTTTGGAGACCCCAAAGATTAGGGTTCATCGGATAAATGGTCATTGGGCTAAAAAGGTTGGACTTCGCCCCGACATCCCTCCCTGGCCGAAGCCCAGGGACATTTTAGAAGCACATCTCTATAGGCCCATTATGTCAGCATGGGCTGATAAAGGATTTGAAGCGGGTTTACCCAATTATAGAGATGATGGACTAGCCCAAGATGGACGAAGATGTGGTATGCTAGCCGTAACGCCCACGTCCCTTCTATAGTGGAACCGACCGACAGCTCCGAGAGTATAATGTTAACATGGTTTAGGTTTATAATCTATTTATTCCACACACAATACATATCACAGAGACTATCTTGTATTCCGATTTACTCACAAAAACCAATTAACTTATTCTCACACTGGAGGTGAATCGAGGGGATCATCTGTCGCATTCTTCTCTTTGTAGGCTCAAGTCAATTCATTTGGATGAAGATTGGGTCGGCTGAAAACTGGTTCCAACCAGATGATTTCAATTAAAGTCGCGAAATAAATTTTTTAATTAGTATTTATAAGTTATTTTTGATAATTTTATCTATAAATTAATGACATGTTTGGAAAATTATAACCAAAGTTCAAATATATATTTTTTAAAACACCAAAATAGTTAGAATACATGAATATAAAGTTATAAAAACAAAATTCAAAGATATAAACTTAAATATATAAATTATTAAAAAAAAAGACAAGCAAAAATTTACAAAATTATTAACTACTAATCATGTTGGCATGATCCATAACTAATTTACTTGAAAATAAATTGATTATCATTTACAAGTTTAAATTTTAAGCCACAAAAACAGAAAAGAAATACAGATTCGAATTGCTTGAAACCGCATGGCCTCAAATCTATGTCTAAAAAATATCAAGCAACTATTTAATCAACTAAACATTCGGTATCTCCTTTAAAAAAAGTTAAGCATTAAAATTTACGATTTTAATCATCACTCCTTATTTAATTTTTTCCTTGATACATATAAATCATCTTGTCAAGCCTATTTTGGATGGGGAAATATGACAAATCTTTAGGAGGGTGTTAAAAAATATGCCCAAACATATCTAAGTATTAGTGACTTTTACCCCGTTTCAGGTCATGCTAAAAAATTCCAAAGTAGATGTAGAAAAAAAGCCATCCATAAATACTGGATAACCATGTTGGCTTCGAGCTCATATAACTCCACATATCGCTTTAAGTGAGTCTGCACCAATTTGTTCTTGGTTACTTCTTAAAAGACCTCCTACTTATGTAATGAACCGACTCTTTATATATTACTCTCTCTGTCCCATTAAATTCTTTATATCACTTTTTGACACGTTTTTCAATATTTAAATATCATATAATTGCATAATATTTTTTTGGATTTTTTTTTCTGAATAAAAATTTAAACATTAAACTTTTATTTAGAAAAGAAAATTCAAAAAAATATTATGTAATTATAAGATATTTGAACATTAAAATGCGTGAAAAAACAAACGTAGAGAAATCAACGGGATAGAGGGAGTAGTAATTTGTCTCCTACCACAAAAGATGTTTGACAACCCACAATAATTACTCATTCACATATGGCGCTCAACTGTGTTTAGGCCCATACTGGAAGTCTAAGAGCTCTTGGACTTCCCTTAAGCCCTTGGACTTCCCTTAAGCCCAAGTGGCTCTCCTTTAAGCCCATATTATTAGAAATACTGCATACTAGATCAGCCCTTTAATATAGGTTAGAAATATCATTGGTGTTAAAAAATTATTAACATCAAATATTTTTAAAATAATGTTAAAGATCATGTAACCCATCGTTGTGTAAGATAGCCGGTGTCTATTCTCATTTTTTTAAAAATTGAAAAATACATGTTTCTTACTTTCCCTCGTTATTGCACCAAAAAATTATCTCCTTAATCAAAAAATTTATTTGCCGTTATTAAGCAAAAAATCCTCCTTTTCCTTCTACCCCTTTTTTATCGACTACTATCTCGTCTCTAACTTTTCATTCTCTTTGCTCCCTCTCTCCACCACTCCCCGTCTTGTTCTCGTCTCTCACTCAACTCGTCTCTAAAACCTTTACAAACCGTAATTTAAATTGAACTTGTTGTTGCTCCAGTTTTTGCTAAGCCGAGATCTTTTCAATAATTATATATTAATATATGTGTTAAACTAGTATGTGTACCAAGTTTTATTTGTTTCATCTTTGTTGACATGTCTTGAAAACCAATTTTTTAAAATACGCTTCGTTCATTTTATACTTATCCTAGTAAGTGACCTTTTCCGTCAAATTTGGTAATATTCTTACTAACCTACTTGCTTCAACAGATGGAGAGTGTGGAATCAATAAAAAAGTGTATTTGCCTTTACTTGATTGAAATTTTGTTCGACTTGGAGTAGGTGTATATTTTTTATTATTAGTGTGTATACATAAATTAGGTGCTGGCAATAAACAATTTTTTTTTTTAATTTCTAATTTTTTTATATTTTTTAAATTGAATTTCTGTTAGGCCTTTAATTTACTGATCTTTTCATGTTTCTAATATATCTTTATTAGTGTACCTAGATAAATTAATATGTGTTGGTCAATTTATTGACAAAGGAGCTTGTTAGAAGTAATTATTTGAAATATGCAAATAATGTGTTCTTAAAAGGTGCCATTGGTGGGATGCAAGCTACTGAACACTTAATGATATGTTTAATGAGGAAGAAATTAAAACAGGTGATTATTCCAGTGCACTAACCATATTATATCAAATGGAGGCCGCTGAAAGGATGGCAAGTACTTTTTATTTCAATTATCTCCTTAGTGTTCAGGTAAGGTAGTTTACACTGCCATTGGTTATAAGACTCTGTTTTATTAGTTGTTCGTGACTCCATGGTGGAGCTTGTCTTCAAATACTCCATGGTGGAGCTTGTCTTCAAATACTCCATGGTGAGTTCTGCTGGAATTTTTTCCTGCCAAATACTATTTCAAATGTATATTCATCTTTTCTGCTTCTTTGTATTTACTTTGTAATGTTCTAGGTTCTGTGAAGTGCTTCCCGGAATCTCCCTATGCATATCATTCATTGTTAACTGCAGCAAAGCGAATAGTAATGCTTAAAACTTGTGTAATACGTATTTTCCATCTTAATTATCCATCACCAATAAAAGTACAAAAAAGTATATAGCTTCCAATGTAGTGGTGCCTCAACCCCAAGCTTTACATTGCCTCGATGCATGCTAACATTGCAGTTTAATTTATCCAAATTATAATTTAATGCTTTGAATTGTGATATAAGGAAAAGCTGATCACATTTCTTCAAAGTTCAAACTGTTATGGGCAACTTCTTTCTTGAAAAGAAGTTGCAATCCACTTACAGATGTTTGCAACAATGGGACCAGCAAATGTCCCTTCCCCCAATGTTTGCAAGCAAAACAGCTAGGAACCTGCTTGGTTTGCTTGAATTTTTTTAAGAGTAATCAGTTCTGTTAATTGATCAAGTAAAATGTAAATTAGGCTATGAAATCGGCACATCACTTATTAATTTTTAATTACAAAGCTTCTAGTGTACAGACAGGATGTTATCCAAGATCATTCTCGCTGTTTTCTAAAAAATTATCTTTTTTTGTATACAAAAATATACCTTTGCTGATCCCTGTCACAAATTTGAACTTAGGCTTTTGCAATGACTGGTTGGAGACTTGGATATATTGCTGGTCCCAAACTCTTTGTTTCAGCATGTTATAAGATTCAAAGCCAGGTAACTTCTTTTTACTGTAACTACAGTTAACATAACATGCATGGGGTACAAAATTATTAGTGTCAAGTAACTTGATGTTATCAGATTCAATTATTGTTACTGTTCAACATGATTTAATGCTATTCAATTAATTTGAATTCCCAACTAATCTCGCGTATTCTGATTGTGATTATCTTTTACTGAAGTTCACATCAGGTGCCAGCAGCATATCTCAGAAAGCAGCTGTTGCTGCTTTAGGACTAGGCTATGCAGGTGGAGAGGAAGTTTCAACAATGGTAAAAGCATTTCGCGAGCGACGAGATTTTCTTGTGAAAAGCTTTGGGGAATTAGAAGGTGTGCCAATTAGAAGGTGTGCTTCGGGGATTAGGCTATGTAAATGTAGGCCAGTACATTAGCATGAACACTTTGTTTTTACTTTTCACGTCCACAGAATAACTATAAAAGTAAATTTATTTATCTTTTTTAAATACTTGTATGATTACCAACTAACACACATAATGAAGATGCTAATCCAAAGTGATGATCAGATTTCTTCCATTTACTACTCTGGCATTCTAGACTAATTTTAAATCTTGCATTTCAGGTTTAAATAATTGATGCGAAGAAATTTTTAGAGAAGCTAGTTGCAGTGATTACGCTACCAAGCAGAGTTCCATATGGTTTTCATGGAACTTCTATGAGAAAAGGAGGTACATAAACAAGTATTATGAAGACACGAGCCCTACAAAACAGATACAGAGGTTTCTTGAACAAGCAGATTGTGTATGGTTTAAGCCTTAACCCACTATAGTTATAAACAAAAAACTATTTTGATTTCTCCGGCTTTTAAAGATTTTGTTGGCGAAGGGGATGGTTTGGAGAATTTAATTTTATCTAGTAGTATGGTTTGCAGAGCTGAGATTCTTATATATGCAACTTTGATATTTTGTTGATTATGGATTGTTCTCAAAACAAACCACATATTTCAAAAATGTTAAATTTAACTGTTACATTTGCTTGTTCTAGTGTTTTACATATAATATTGCATTACATATATTACTAATGTTACAATACATATAGTGGGACCTACATTGAGTGTCGGACCCACATTGGGACCCACTTTTTCAAATATAATTCCAACCTAATGTAACATCTATAAAACATTACAATTGGAAATACAGTGTTACATTAGGGACCTATTATAATACTTTTAGTCGTGTTACAATACGCAGTCAAAGTGTTACAGTAGGGGGCCTGATGTAATGCTCGCAAGTGCAAAACCCCTTACTGTTACAATAGGTCTATTGTAATGTTTTTCTGGCCTATTGTAACACTAGAAAGGCATTACATCAGGCCATCTATGCCGTAGTGTTCTGTGGAGTTCCAGGGGTAGAAAATTCATGTTTGATCCCCTTGTATTTATATAATTCTTCCATACTGTTATTCTTGAATTCAGTTCCATTATCACTTCTAATAATCTTCACAATATGTATCGATCCTTTTTCCAGTTGCTTCATATGATCAAGAAGAATACATGGTGACTCATTCTTTATGCGCAGAAAGTATATATAGTATATTCATTAACAATAATAATTGCATATCTCTTCTTGGCTATTGACATTACATTAACTGGACTAAAAATATCAATATGTAGTAAGTGAAAAGGTTTAAATATTGTGGATTCAGTCTTAATCTTGAATGATGATTTCCTTAGTTTGGCCTTCTGGCATAAATCACATAGGCCACCAGGAGTAAAAACTTCATTGCGCAATCCTCTTACAAGATCTTTCTTCACAAGTTCATTAGCGTTGTTGAAGTTCAAGTGAGAAAGTATTTTATGTCAGTTCAAGCTGTGTTCCACGGTTTCTCTATTTAATAGACAGATTGCAAAGCCATCTGTGTTTATGGAAATCCTAGCTTCATATAAATTGCAATGTCCGTAACCAATCATTGCAACATTATCACTTATATTGCTGATAATTACACAATGCTAATCATAAAAATCCACATGATAATAACCTATGTCACAAATTTGACTCACACTCATCAAATTACGTTTGAGTCCTGAACAAGAGCCATATCTTCAATGATGACATTCCCAAGTTTGATTTTACCATATCCCAAAAATTTTCCTAAGTTGCCATCTCCATAAGAAACACTTGGGTCAGCGGTCTCCTTAAACTCTGACAGCAAGACTTTATTTCCAGTCATATGTCATTAGCATCCACTGTCCAAGACTACAATATTGTTCATGTTTCTCCGCAATTAGATTAGCTTTAGTTAGAATTTTTAAGAAGCCAGACTTGCTTGGATCCTTTGGTCTTATTAAGTTTATTAACATTTGAAGTAAAAATATTAATATTAGAGTTTATGTTAACTTTCTTAATATCAAGAGATAGAGAAATAGTTCTAGTTGTATTCAAAAAGGGTTGCAGTTCATAATAGTCATAATACAAACAGTTATACTCATTACATGTGTAAATAAAATGCCATGTAATTTCATAATGAAAATAAGGTTGTTGTGGTCTATATCTAGTTGATATGTTCCTAAACTATGATTTAAGAGAAATAATATGTATTCCCTTATTCTTCTTGCAAGAAACAACAAGATGATTAGTTCTACAACAGTTTAAACAAGCCTCTCTAGGTGCATTAGGTACAGGTTTGCATTTGTATTCCATATTAACACCTACTTTACCATTTCTGTTCTTCCTTGTTCTTCATTTTATTTTCTTACGGCTTATTCTTAAGCTTTTTCTGAGTCATTAAACTAATATTTACTAACATAGCCTTTACCTGTTCACTAAATATCAGATTTTAAATTTGACTTAGATGTTAATGCAAAACCTTTCACATTAACTGATTTGAGTCCTTCAGTATTAATTCAAACTTAATAGGTGTTAACTTAGACTTGTTCTTTTTAGCCTTTTTCAGTATTTACTAGTTTGATATTCTCAGATTCATTTTCTTTAACATCTGCAGTTCTAGGTTTATCTGCATAACATAATCCTGACTCCCAACAACCACTTTCAGTTATTCTCTAAGTTGTTTTTCCTTAATTAATCCAAAGTTTAATTATTTCCCTTTTTAAGTTAAGTCCTTCTCGAGAAAAGCATGTTTTTCCAACAATTTATCTTTAACATAAACAACATCATCTCTATTTTTTTGAATTTCCAGCATAAAAATTAACTCAGCTTCTAGGAGATCATTTCTTTTCTTTAAATCAGAATTTTCAATTTTGCTTCTAAAATTTTCAAGATTTTGATCTCTATAGCTAATATGCAAGGTTTTACGAAATAATCTTAACTCACAGATATCATCACTATCAAAAAATAGAGTTATTTGAGGTACCTTAATCTCAGGGACCTCGGATTCACTTTCGACATTTGCTATGATAGCATAGGTAAACCCTCGTCAGATTTTGATGTATCATCCCAGTTCTACTTCTTTTTTATCAAGGCTTGCCTCTTCTCAGTTTTTGGCTTCCTGTAGTGAGCTGTAAAATTTCCAACTTCATCACAATTGTAACATTTTATCTTGGACTTGTCAATCTTGCCACATTTGGACTCTTTTTCATCATATTTCCTGTTGTTCTTCTTATCATAGTTTGAATCACTAGAGCCTCTCCTTGAAAACCTTTTTCCTCTCTTTAAGCCTTTGTAAGCCATTATCTTGAAGCTTTTCACCATCAAAGCAGTCATCTGTAATATCGTCCCATCATCAAAGTGATCACTTTCAGATATTAGAGTTTGAGTCATCATCAATATTTGTTGAATCAGTATCAGACTTTACAATTATGGCCTTTTTATTTTGAATGACCCTTTCTCACAGCTCTTTCTCTTGGTTTCTTCTCAACCCTGGGTGCAACTTGTCTAGTCCTTGACCCTTTTATCTTGCTCTTTTTATCCATCTCAAGTTCATAAGTCTTGAGCATTCCATAGATCTTACCCAAAGATGTATCTTTAAGATCGTAGTTATCTTTTTATTGATGTGAGCTTCAAATCCCAATTTTCAGGGAGTACAAGAAAAATCTTTAGGTTTGAATCTTCTGGTTCATATTCTCTGTTAAAAAGTGATAAATCATTTAGCAATTTTTGAAATCTATCATAGATCTCAGTAGTGACTCATCAGCTTTTGAGTCAAAGTGCTCATACTTCCTTGGGAGTATTGTTTTCTTACTCTTTTTAATAGCAGTGGTCCCTTGACATTTAACCTCCAAAGTATCTCATATTTTCTTAGCAGTTTTATATGCACTTAATCACTCTATTGGATATAACACAATCAAAACCGTTACGATATTTGACTTTAGCATATTTCATGATAGAAGTTAGATCATCAGTAGTGTAGTCCTTCTTTTATTTGTCAACCATCTTTTCAGACTCACTAGCAACAAAGACAGCCAGTTTCTTGGGCCTATATGAACCATCTTAAATCCTGTTCAGATATTCAGGATATGTGGCTTCCATACACATAGCCTTCTTCACTTTCCAGATAGGATATTCATTCACTTTCAGAATTAGAACTCTAATGGTTTCATAGATGCTCATGTTATTATTAATTTGATCAGTGACTGGTGGTGGTTTTATTTGTTGAGTTTCTTTGTCTGCCAGTTTTTATTTTTTTTATGGATCTTAAACTGTTTATGTAACAACAATAAGCTCTGATACTAATTGTTAGGCCTTAAGTAAAACTATAGAGGGGGTGAATGCAGCATTTAACAATCAAATCGAATTGAGACTCAAAGATGAAGAACAATCTTTATATTAATGGATAAAATCTGTTTACAAAACTCTCTCAAAGAATGAACAGCTATCCTTGAGAGCAATTATGTTACACAAAATGATAAAATAATAATTGACACTTGTACTGTAAATCTAATATGTGCTTATTTACTACATAGTTACACAATGAATCTAGTTGATATGATGTACATGAATAAAGAAACCAAATACATATTCAATTATTGATTGCTACAAATAAGTAAAGTCCTACACTGACATATCTCTGGAAATATGTTCTCCTGTGAAATCTCTTTATTTCTAGATGGAAAATACTAAAATGAATAAATGTTGATGAAAAATACTAATCATCAGATACTGATGACATCATCCTTTGACAAACTCTGATATCACAAGTACTGATGGAAAACTCTGATAGTTTAAATATTGGCATCATCAATTATATCTAACACACATATATATATATATATATATATATCAGCTTTTGCACCCATCCAATCAACAGCAACCGTGTTGACCTTTATATAAATTCCATATATAACATAATATTTAGATTTTTTTATTGACATCGACTAATATCGGGGGAACAAATGCCCCCGAACTATGAATAATATTTTGTTTTGAAAAGTTAGCTCTTATGATAATCACATTGTCCCAGTTTTAATACAAGCAATCAAAATCTCCCAAGAAACATATCAATCCTTCCAAACGAAATTAACACTCAAGTACTTTAAGAAAAATATACCAACACCCGAAAGATGGGACAACCTTGATAACAAGGATTATATCCTACCCAAAAAGGATGTTTATTCGAAACTTTTAAAAAAACTAAAAAATAGAAGAGAGGATGAAAGGGTGAAGGGGCTTAAACGGTGAAAACAGATACGGCTATTTGTTTATTAGTTGATTTATTTATTTTTCGATCAAATTGTATTATCAGTTTAGAGGTTTATTTCGACTGTTTTCCAATGTTTTATTGAATGCATTATATTTTGTTTGTCAAAAAATATGTATATATATATAAAGTAGAACATACATGTTTAGTTGCGGATCATACATGTTTAGTTGCACGACATACATATTTTGTTGCAGAACGTACATGTTTCGTTACAGAACATACATAGTCCATCTATATTCTGTAAATAAAATATCTTGTAAAACGTGTTATTTTATAAAATATGTTTCACAAATATCATTACTTCAATAATATATATATATATATGTATATGTCGATATAGTTCTACGAAGTCGAGCCTTTAATTGTAGTTAACTACTAGAAAAAGTAGAATAGACACCGCCTCAAAGACAAATCGCATTAGGGTCTTCAACGCATTAGGCCAAATCGCATTTTGCATTTGTAGGGCATGCTGTGACACTGGAAATTCAGACCACAATTTCATCTACTCCAGAGAAGCCCTCCAGAATTCAGGCCAACTTTCGATGTTTTGATTACATGTTGTCGGATATTATAGCTAATGCACAATTACATGTTGTACTTGATATTTGGATATTGGTTGATGAATATATAGACAATTTGGTATTATGTAGTAATTGCTTTTGGAAATTTTTGGTTTGGTAATTTTTTTAGTTTGGTAAATTTTTGGCATAAGTACAAAATTGATGTCTATTAAGGCTTAACATATCAGTTTAAGAAGTACATAAACATCAGTTTATAAAAAAACCCGATGTTAAATACCACAACAGACAAAGGCATAAGAATACAGAACTGATATTAAAGAGAACTTTAGACAACGTTTGGTTAGTAAATGATGTTATTAATTCCTATAGACATCAGTTCAGTGACTATAGAAATCAGTTCTCAGATGCGAACCAATGTTAAAGGTTCAATTCACATCGGTTTCGCTTGAAAATCGATGTTATCGGTATTAGTAACATCAGTTTAATGGAAAAAATGAAACATTTTGCTTATCTGGCATATGTTAAAATTGATAAAAATATCATTTTATATTAATATATAAATAATAGATGTGCATTAAAAATTTAACATCAAGATATAGATATTTGTTGCATACAAACAACCGATGTTATATGTCCTCTTCCACATCAGTTTAAAAGCGATGTTAAATGTTTGTTAATAAATTTTAAAATGCCAACACTCAATTGGTAATAATTTTATTAAATTTTAGTCGATCGTGTATACATATGCGCCTTTATATTATAGTTCTCCATGTCTCAATTGGGTTAATTTTTGGAAAAAAAATTCCAAATTCTAGCATTGTTGTTTTTAAAAAAGAGTCATCCAAACTACTTGATTTAAATATCAATCAGGGATGTATGAATAAATAGAAAATTAATCGAAATGATTCAGCAAGATAGAAATCAAATATTTATTAAACTTTTGGTATTAATAAATGTATTAAATTTTATGAATAATGATTTTTATCATTCAAAAATAATTCATAATGATCAATTAAAATTGACACTTTTTCGTAACTTTGTAACCATATTTGTAACTGAAATTAGCGAAAAATCGATAATAAATGCAACTTTAATAGTTATTGTTGACGGAGGAATCTGGTAACAACAAAGATTGAGGTTTCTCGCCGGAACTAAGATCTGTGACGGTGGTTCTTTGCCGGAAACTTAAGCGGTGTGTGGTGATTTGTGATTGTTTTAGGCTGAGATTGATCAGAGTAAGTGGTGGCTCTCTTTTCAGCTCTCAACTTCTTACCCTCTCAATGTGCCTACGTACCCTTTATATAGGGATCCAGCCTGACGTAGTTCTCGTAGAACAAGAAATCTAATGGGTTTAGACCTCTTATGTCTAAGTCCAGTAGAAGCCCATCCAAAGTCCATATTCCGCTAGCTTTAGGAATGTCCAACTATGAGGCCCAACCGCGAAGGCCCAAGGCTCGTTCGTAATCACAGGACTTCACGGATAGTGCATCTCCCTGCGCAAGGATAACACTCCGCTACAGCTATCTCCCTTGATGTACGGACGCAGGTATAGCCACGGTTCACCCCAAGTGCCAGACGCGTCCCTGTCCCCCGAATGAGGATAACCCACCAGATAGCAGGACAGGTGATCCCAAACTCTTGGGTGCAAAGTGCAGGATGACTCCAAAGTTCTTCAACGAGGACACCTGTTGAATACAAGAACAGATCTCCCAAAGCACACACCAAAGTTAACCCCGCATCCCCAACGAGGACACCTGTTGAATACAGGAGGAGGCCTTCAATCATCAGGCATACCCCTGGAGGCCTTCAAGCTTTTCACGAACATCCCCCTCCTTGACCGTCTCAAGGAGGGAATTCTTCAAAGAGTACCTGCAACAAATACATTAGTAAAAATAACCTCCATTGCTCCTTTCCAGGCAAGCTCTTTCCTGAAGTCACCATTAAGAACACATAGAACAAACACAGGACGCATCCTAGAACTTAGGGCGCGTCCTCACCCTCATTAGACTTGCACTGTCTCCTCTAAACCATCATGCACAATATTTCACTTGTAATGACGCGTCATTGTTAAAGTAGGCGCGTCTTACAGCGTCCATCACCATAAGATCTCATCTGTCAAGCACTTTCATAAACATTGACGCGTCCATATAGCCTGGGCGGGTCCTCCCTTGACCATGCACTCTTCTCGCCTTGTAACATATCCCTTCCCAAACAGGCGCGTCCTCGGTCGCTGGACGCGTTCTAGTCCTCTATAATGTAACACCGAGTTTGACTGTAACTAGCCTGCGTCTGACCCGAGTCAATCCAATGCCAAATTTTGGGTATAACAACTACCCCCCAAATTCCATTTGCAGTTATCAACAAAATTGGAATTTTTATCCTTAAATCCGAGTAACGAAATTTGGCCCAAAACAATTGAACGCGTCATGGCGGTAGGACGCGTCTTGCTTTCGCCTTATACCCATGGCAAACATCTGTCATCCACATAGCCGTCCTCCTCCTATAAATATCCTCTTCCAACCCACACTTGCACCTTACTCCTTTTCTCTCCGAAAACCACCATTTCCGCCGCTCTTAAACTTTTGGTTCAAATTCCCGACGATTTAACCGCCCATTACTTGATTTCTTTTGCTCAATCAACTCCTCAACTCAAAAGGTACACAAATCTCCTCTTATTTCTTTATTTGGCCAAATATATTGGTTTTAATGAGCAAGAAACCGTTCGTATGCTTCATGCTCATGTCAACTGCTCTTCATGTTCCTTTGTATGTATATGTGTATGTATATGAGTATGTATATGCAAATATAACATACTTAGCTTCCCTCATCTCCCAACGACATGCTTCTAGGATTTTATTATATTTCCCCCAAATTGCTAACAGTCGATTAACATTCCACCGTATTGTAACCACGTAGGACGCGTCTACTGTCAAGGCGCGTCTTATTTTCCTTTGTTTGAGGCACATGTTTAAGCCGTTTTGACTAAAGGTCGCATAGGATCAACAATTTACTAGGACGCGTCTACGTAATGCATTTCGCCCATTAAGTTCTTAGGACGCGTCCTATTATGTCTCTAGTAGCTTCCTTCATCATAATTCATTCATTTTCCTTCTCTCCTTTTTTTTGTGGACGCGTCCTAAAATGTTTATTCCTTCTTTTGCAGCTGGAGGACGCGTCATCTTCTTCCCCTTTCCATCCATTCAAGGTTCTCAATAAACGCATTGGTATCTACTCCCCACACTTAATCACTTTCAAACCCGATTTTCCCGAAATTCACAGGACGAGTTCCTTCCTTAGAGCAGAACGACGCGTCTTTGGTTCTCTTAAATCAAGAAGCTCTATAATGTCTGATTCCAGCTCTGACTCCATGGATCATGTTCCCATAAGTTCTAGAATGAAAAAGAAGGGAATTAAAAGGCAAAGAACTCTAGTTCTCCATACCAGGGCCGTCATCGAAGATTGGACGGACGATGAGATTGTACCTACCACAGGCCAGAAGTCTCAAGGAAAGGCTGTTTCTGATAAGGACGCGTCCACTTCTCAGAACGCGTCAGATTCTCAAGGCGCGGCTCCTTCCCAGGACGCATCCCCTCTCAGTGTGAGTGAATTCGAAAGGAGGGTTCTTGACCCCGAGACATACCCTATGTCCCCCCAGAAATCCGATTCTCCCTTGGAACACTGGGAACCTTCAGATGTCGAAGTAGATTGTGACTGGGCAAGGATTGGTGCCCTAATTGAGGCAGAGAAAAATGCTAGAAGGAAAAAAGAAGGCAAGCTGGCATGCGTAGCTCTTGATTCTACTGCGACTGACCTGGAAATCCAGTGGCACATGAAATACTACGACATGGAAGGCATCTGGGCGCGCCCACTTCGGACCATGAGACCACACATCTTCAACATCGGGAACCAAAGGATCCCCAGAATTGTGCTTACACCAAAATTGATTTCTCCAGGCGTGGGCGCGCCCTTGCACCCATAAATTAAGAAGATCCTGAAGTGGTATGACGTTACCCTGATCCAATTGTCTCCAAACTCGTAAAAACTGGCTTGGGCTTTGTACATGATGTACCACAACCTCAGGCTGGGCGCACCCTCCATGAAGGAATTCAGCTTTTTTTACAGCATAAGAAAGTCTATTCCTGGTTATCACTTCTTTGTTGTCAACAAATGGCTGAATAACAAGGGATTCAATGAAGGCAAGATCAGCTACGAAAGGGATTGGAAAGAACCCTTCTTCTATATCTATGATGTCAATAGATCCCGAGTTCGTTTCAACCTAGAACCAAGTAAGTAATTACCAAAGCATGTCTTCAAACACTGGACGCGTCCTCTTGGTTGGGCGCGTCCTCTTTTGTGTACTTTCTTTAACAAACTCTTCGCTCCTCTTTTAACAACTTATAACTATCTTTTATCTTTAGACAAAAGAGTTCAGAAGGAATTAACAGGAAAAAGGAAAAAGAGAGCAGATAAAGTCCTTCAATATGCAGAGAAGCACTTTAACCTTAAGGACATGATTACAGAAGACAACCTTAAGCTGGTGGGCGCGTTGTCATCCCGGGTTGGCTCTATCAGCAAGTTCCGTGAATTTCATAACGGCAAACCTGTTCTCACAACCTCAGAAAAAGCCAGGGGCCTCAGCGCCGCGGAGGTGGTCGAAATTGACATTAGTAAGTAATTCGACTTAGAACAAGGTAAGTTTAAGTGAGGGAGGACGCGTCATAAATTTTGGACGCATCCACAGCTACAAAAATTAGCTCCCCATTCGAAATATGTCAACTTACATAAAAATCTCATACACATACATCTTTTAAGTTGGGCGCGACTTGCTCACAGGACACGTCCTGTCCTTTGTCATTTAGGACTTGTTCTATGTTACTGTGACTTATGCCTTTCCATACCCCGTCATAGCCAATATGTCCATATATAGGGCGCGTTATATGCGTAGAGCGCGTCATACTTTGCTTGATACTTATATGCATTACTCATGTCTTTCATTTTCCTTGTTATATCTTCGCGTATTTATACATTTTGATTGCCATCTTTTTATGCCCCTCCCCACCTTTATCTGTCATGCATGTAGCATCATAATATGGGCGCGTCTTATATTTAGGACGCGTCCTCTTATACTTAACTAATACTTTTTTTTATTTATATCTCAGATATGGCCTCCCTCCCCAAAGGATTCGCAATTGGGGTCTCCAAAAAGCTAAGGGCAAGGAAACAGGCCCCTACAAAGGTTGATCCAAAGGCAAAAACTCCACCTCATGTTGCACTTTTCCCTCCACCAAAGATAATTGACACTACTGTGTTGGACATTCCCGAAAAGGTGGAGGACGCGCCCTCCAAACGCCAAAAGGTAGTGCCAGATGATCAATCCTTCGTGCTTCGATATCTGGGCGCGTCCTCAACTGGGGATTTCACAGAGGATGAAGTCAAAGGCTGGAACTTCAGAACAGAGCTGCAAACAGAAGAGGCCATGGTGAGGGCAGCACCTAAGCTCCACTTGCACGCCAGGCAAAGTGCTAATATGGATGCAAGGCTTAGGGCGCGTCTTGCTGCTACCGACACTGCAAGGAGCTAGGCCGAAGACAAGGTTAAATTCCTGGAAAGATACATTACCCTGCTTGTCCAAGAGAAAGATGCTGAGATCAAACATCTGGAGGGGGAGAGCACGCGTCTAGAGTCGGAAAAAGCTGTGTTGGAAGGCAATGTCTCCTCAATGGAGAAGCAAATGGACAGTGTCATTGCGCTGAATTCCACCATGCAGCTGGAGCTTGACACCCTGAATGATGATAGGCTGCATGGATGGACAGAGGAGAAAAAGCTAGTTTACCAGCACGGCTTCCAGGCTGGGTTTGAAGAATAGTACTCTGGGTTCAATGCCAACGACCCAGGGTATACATTTTCAAAGTTTGATGCAGACACCCAGATATGGGTAAATGATTTCAGGGTCAGGGTCGCAGATTCTATCAAGAACAAAAGGATTTTCCTGGGCTTAGAGGAAGAGGACGCGTCCCCTGATCCTGCTCCGCTTCAGACTCAGTCTCCCCCTGCGGAAGACCAAGACAAGCCATAGGACATGCCTCCTGCTTAGGACGCGTCATTTGTTTTTTTTTATGAACTTGAACTATTTTAAGGGTGCGGGCCCCTTGAAGCCTTGCAAGTTGTAGTACCTATTTTTGAACTTCATTCGCTTGCACTTTTTATAAAACCTTTTTACCTTATCCATGCATATTTTTACTTCAGTATTCTATTTTTCCATTCATATGGGCGCGTCTTATTCTTAGGACGCGTCTATTTTGACCATCACAAGTCAAGTAAATACCCGTCGTGGGCGCGTCCTTTTTATTTGGACGCGTCTTTAAATAAATTAATGACTATTTTTGTTTTCAAAAATATATGAGCACGGCACCATATTGTACTTGCGTATTTAATCAAGGCACAAAGCACAATTGGGCGCGTCTTAAGGTTTTGACACGCCTCACCTTCGATCCAAAAACACATCATCCTTCAGGTAGGACGCGTCCTTAGCAAGGACTTTTCCTTTTTAATTATGTTTTGTCAAAGTTACAGTAACATTCAGTCTAAAAGAGCATCAACCAAGATAACTTGGGCGCGTCCTTAGAAGTAGTACTCTTCCTAGTTCCATTTTTACTTGAGTTTTATTGATCCTTTTGACAACCATTAATTCAGTTAGCATTCGCATAGAACTATCAATCAGGGCGCGCCCTATGGCTAGGACGCGTCATGCAACCAAGCAAACAAAGCAAATAACTTTTTGGAAAATTTTCAAAGATTTTATTTATAATGCGATCTGGTGTCAAAAGTGCACCAGTCCCACGGCTACTATGCTCTGTGGGGAAATAAATTCGAAAAAATGACCCTTCAACTAGTTCCAAGGTAAGTAGTACATGCACTACCCCCTAGGCTAGGAGGAATTTATTTAATTCTAGCCTATAATCTGGGCATAACCCTAAATATATAATAAAAGAGGTCTGTAAGGGGCCAAAGTCGCGCCTTACTGGTAATACTTTCGGAGATGTTCCGCATTCCAAGCTCGCGGAACCAGCTTCCCTTCCATATTTTCAAGGTGATAAGTCCCCTTCCATAGGATGGACTTTATTCTGTACGTTCCTTCCCAATTAGCTCCAAACACTCCATGTTGGGGGTTCTTTGTATTGGGCATCACTTTCCTAAGTACCAAATCTCCCACCTTAGCAATTGTCCATTTACCTTCTTGTTATAATACCTTGCTACGCGTTGCTGATACGCCGCTAGCCTTAGCTGAGAATTTTCCCTCGTCTCCTCTAAGAGACCTAAATGAAACCTTTGATTATCCTCAGCATCTTCTTTCCTGTAACAATCTCTGTGAAGCGATCCCGATCCAACTTCCACGGGGACCATAGCTTCGTAGCCGTAAGTCAGCATAAACGGCGTTTCTCCCGTAGTAGACCGTGGCGTAGTGTTGTATGACCACATC
Organism: Apium graveolens; assembly: GCF_009905375.1. Taxonomy (NCBI): domain Eukaryota; kingdom Viridiplantae; phylum Streptophyta; class Magnoliopsida; order Apiales; family Apiaceae; genus Apium; species Apium graveolens. The sequence goes on along the minus strand of NW_027418231.1, from coordinate 6,996 downwards.
ACCTTCGGGAGTTCTTCAGGCCAATTCCCTTTGCGTTCCTCCAGTTTGGTTTTGAGGGTATGCTTTATTATTTTGTTAACAGCTTCTGTCTGTCCATTGCTTTGAGGATGATAGACCGCTGCAAACCCCTTCTTGATTTTCAACTCCTCACATAGTTGTCGCAACTCCTTGCTATCAAACTGTTTTCCATTGTCGGAGACAAGCATGTAAGGATTCCAAACCTGCATACGATGGAGTTGAAAATAAAATCCCTGATTTTCTTAGCGGTGATGGTAGCCAGTGGCATAGTTTCTGCCCATTTAGTAAAGTAATCGACCGCAACCACTGCATACTTGACGTCTCCTTTAGCCTTCGGCAATTCTCCGATAAGATCAGTTCCCCACATGGAGAACGGCCATGGGCTTGCCATAGGCGTCAAGAGTGTCGCCGGCATAGATGAGTAGTTTGTGAAGCGCTGGCAGCGATCACATGCCTTGAAAAAATTTGTAGCATCTTCTTTCATTGTGGGCCAATAATATCCCTGACGCAAAACTTTCATTGCCACTGAGCTACCCCCGGAGTGATTGCCACAGATTCCTTCATGTACTTCTCTTAGGATGTAATTTCCTTCTTCTTCTTCAACACATCTAAGCAGAGGTTGGTTGAACCCTCTCTTGTATAGAACTTCGTCGTATATCACATACCTTGCTAGCCTGATAGCGGAGTCGGCGAGCCTTAAACTTATCCTCGGGGAGTGTTCCCTTGCGAAGGTAAGCTAGAATGGGTGTCATCCATGTTTCCTTGGGAGCCTCATCCACTTGCATAGTTTCTATCTCTGGGATACTAGGAATCTCCTGGATTCAAGAGGGATGGATCCTAACAACACAGCCTCTTGTGCAACCCCATTTTTGCCAGAGCATCCGCATACTGTTCTTCTCCCGCGGAACACATTCCAATCTAACTTCTTTGAACATTCCAATCAGGCGTTGTGTACATCTCAAGTATAATTCTGTTCGCGGGCCTCGCGCTTGAAATCCCCTGTTCACCTGATTCACTACCAACTCTGAGTCACTTCTTGCAATTAAGTTTCGCACTCCCATTTCCAAAGTGATTTTTAGGCCATTAATCAGCGCTTCATACTCCGCATCATTATTGGTTACATAAAACTTGAAATGAATTGTGCTCATCAGATGGTGGCCTTCCGGAGACACAAGTACTATACCCGCACCTGCTCCTCCATTGTTAACCGCCCCATCCACATGCAAGATCCACCAAGGATGTGGAAACTCCTCCAAAGACTCCTCAGCATGAGGTGGATGTAGCATTACCAAAGCTTTATCATCAATTTCAGAATCAAATTCCAACAAGAAATCGGCTAAAGCTTGCCCTTCTATCGCTGTTCGGGGCACATATTCCAAATCAAACTATCCCAACTCCACGGCCCATTTCAGCATTCTTCCTGATGACTCTAGTTTATGCAGGACCTGTCGCAGCGGGTACGCTGTACGAACTTCAATTCTATGGGCCTAAATATACGGCCGCAATTTTCTTGATGCAAAAATTAGGGCGTAAACCAGTTTCTCCATGCTTGTGTAGCGAGTTTCAGCGTCGTGTAACCGCTTGCTCACGTAGTACACTGGTGATTGCTGCCCATCTTCCTCTCTTACCAGAAATGCACTGATCGAATATTCAGACACTGGGAGGTACATATTAGAGATTCCCCCATCCAACGGCTTTGACAACATGGGAGGGTTTCACAGTTGCTCCTTGATTCTTTTGAAAGCCTCTTCGTATTCTGACGTCCATACGAAGTCTTTCCCGCTACTTTAATTGCCTTGAAAAATTCCTTGCATCTATCGGGCGACTTGGAAACAAATCGATTTAACAGCGGCGATTCTCCCAGTCAAACTCTGCACCTGTTTCACATTGGTGGGTGACTTCATATCCATCAGTGCCTTGATCTTTGCGGGGTTGGCCTCAATTCCCTTATGGTTGACAATGAACCCGAGAAACTTGCCCGACTCCACGCCGAACACACACTTTTACGGATTTAATGTTCATACGAAACCTCCTTAGAATGTTAAACATCTCCATAAGGTGCTTTGATGTGGTCACTCGCCACCTCAAACTTTACCAGCATATCATCAACATACACTTCCATAGTTCTCCCGATTTGATCCTTAAACATCATGTTTACCAACCGTTGGTAGGTTGCGCCAGCATTAATCAAACCAAACGGCATTCCTATGTAACAGTATAACCCCCTGTCATTAATCAAGGATGTATGTTCTTGATCGGGGCCATACATCGGAATTTGATTGTAACCGGAGTATGCATCCATAAAACTCAGCAATGCATGCCCCGCCGTCGCGTCAACCAACTGATCAATTCTTGGCAGCGGGAAGCTGTCCTTTGGACATGCCTTATTGAGATCTGTGAAATCCACACATGTCATCCACTTTCCATTCGGTTTCTTTACCAGCACTGGATTTGCAAGCCATTCGGGGTAGAACGATTCTTTGATTAGCCTCACCTCCAACAACCGGTCTACTTCTTCTTTTAACGCTATCGTCCTTTCTCCACTTACTGGGCGGCGTTTCTGACGTATGCCCTTACAATTCGGGAAGATATTCAAACGGTGACACATTACTTCTGGGTCGATTCCTATCATATCTGAATGACTCCATGCGAAGACATCAAGATTTGCAATTAGGAAGCGGGTAAGACTTCCTCTCATTTCATCATCTAGCTGGGATCCCACTTTTAAAACCTTGCTCGAGTCATTTTTATCAACCGGAATAGATATTGGGTCTTCGGCCGGTCCCGTCTTTTCGGCGGGCATAGGGATCCTAGGATCCAAATCGAAATCAAAGTCTCGGGGGTCTTCGACTTCCACTTTTGCATCTGAGGGCGCGTCCTCATGAGTGGGAGCATCCACCCCGAGACAGGGCATAGCTTTGTGCAACGCAGATAAAGAGGGCGCGTCCTCGTTTTGGAGGAGCATCAACCTCAATTCCATTTTCATGCCTCAAGGGCGCGTCCTTCTTTTGAGGAGCATCCACCTTGAAGTTATTCCCGAGACCTTGCAAAATCTCACTTCTTCCTTCCAACTTTTCCCCGTTAACCTCTTTCTGCCATGATCTCCTCTGTATGGCTCACCACCATTTCTTCCACGCTACGGATCTTCGAAATATGTCCTAGCGTCAAAAAGAGTTCCAAGAGACATAGGTTTCTTCCTCTTCGGGGCCTTCAACGAAATAATGGGCATGGACCTCTCCACTTGGTTTTGTATGACTGTCTTCTACATCCTCAAATGGGAGACCTTTTTCCTTCATACCTTCTTCTGCGGAATTCTTTAACAGCCTTGTGATAGCAGTCGCGTGACTCATACTGCGACCCTCTCAGACTGCCCACTCCGTTTGGCGTTGGGAACTTTATCATTAAGTGATGTATCAAGGTTATCACCCTGAACGCTCGCAACCAAGGTCTGCCGACCAACACATTGTGTGCGGAATCCTGATCCAGCACTTTGAAGTCTATCATTTGAGTAACTGACAAAGCCCCTTCTCCAAGTGTCACGGGAAGCCTGAACCGAACCCATAACTCTCACTTCTTCCCCTAGTAAAACCATAGACGTGCGCATCTTCGAAATACATGTCGCTAATCCGGGAAACCCAGCTTTTTTGTAAGTGCTATAGTACAGATGTTCGTAGAACTCCCATTGTCCAAGAAGACGCGATGTACATTCATTGCCCCAATTAAGCATGGTAATCACCAGCGCATCGTTGTGAGGGCGATGCATCCCACCTTGATTCTTTTTCCTTGAACGTAATATCAGCGGACTCTCCCTTAAAGACCTTCGGGGGTCTATCTTCCAAGCTGTGGATGTTGGTGAGTGGTGGATGTCGCGCTTCTCTCAGCGTTTCTTTCCAGGTGCTCGATTACTATCGCCAATAAAAGGGTGTCCTCCAAAAATGCTCAGATGCTGCCAGCCCTCTGAAACTTGACTTCTGTTGTTTTTTTCAACATCTTCCGCCCGCGGGGGCTGTCTTTCATCCTTACCCTTGTCATCAAGTCCCCTGCGTCACTTCACCTTGTCAATCCATTCCCCTAGGTATCCAGCCTTGATCAATTCCTCAATCTCATCCCGCAGGTGACGACACTCATGGGTGTCATGGCCCGTAGAATCATGGTAGTCATAATACTTCTTTTTGTCTCTACTCTGTCATGAAGTAGACGGTCGGGCTTCTTGAAGATTCCTCTATCCTTATTTACCTCAAAGATATGATCAATGGACGCCGCCAGTGGTGTATAATTGTTGACCCTTCTCTCGTAGTTCGACGGTGGGCTCCATTCTCTCCGCGAGCTCACAGTGTTCACCCTGTTAGGGCTTCTGGCATTTCGCCGATAATCTGGGCTCAAGCATCTGTCCCTTCTCTTGGATCACCCCTTGGAGTTATGGGTATTGTCATTCTTTTTTGTTTAAGCGACTGCTCAATTGCTTTGAACGACTCCGCCTACGCAAGCACATCAGCTAGTGACACAGGGTCCTTCCCTTGCAGGTGCTTCCAAAATCCGTTCCCACATGCAACCCAGTTATAAGCAGTATTTTCAGTGTCCTCATCAGTTGCACCCCTAACCATAGTGGATTCTGCATTAAACCTCTTGAAATACGAAGTCAAACTTTCTCCTTCCTTTTGTTTCACTTAGCCAGTGTGGTAACAGGTGGTGTGTACTTCACTGCGGCTTGGAATTGTGTCTAAAACAAATTTTTCATCTGTTCCCAGGATGTGATCACACCTGGACCAAGTTTTTGGAACCACTGCTGAGCGCCTTCTCTAAAAGTGGCTGCCAGGAGATGACATCGAGCCAAATTAGGTACTTGATATACGTCCATTTCAATGTTAAAATGCCCCAGGAATTCCACAGGATCAGAGTTCCAATGAAAACGCAAAGTCATTGATTGTGTTCCTGTATCCTGCGGGTAATTGTTCCTCCCTCACAAAGCAGCAAAAGGAGAAGGAGCTTGCGCAATCACCGTTACTATTCCTCCCTCAAGATGGTTGAGCAACCTCTTGAGGTCCTTCACATTAAACGTCCCTACCCCAGGAATGGTTTGAATATTAGGCTTGTTGGGGTTGTTCTGCTGACTTGCTGAAATTCCCTTGATTACCCCCCGGGTGTGGCGGTGGATCTCGCCGCCCCTCGCCCTGAGGCTGCGGCGGAGCGGCATGTTACCATTTTGGTTTTGAATATTTTCCCGCACGCGAGGTTCCTTTTGAACAACCGTCGCGGAATTTTCATCATTGTTCTGCATTCTTACTTGAATTCGCCCGCCGTCCTGGTCATGAGGACGCGCCCCAGACCCATTACCAGTAGCACTGTGGGGAAGCTACGGGAATAACGGCAGGGGCTTCTCCAGCGGAGTGTGCTCCACCTCTCCTACCATTGGAGGGTGCTCTTCCGTATTGATTATCCCATTCTTTCCTCGTCCATTCCTCTGATTTCCCCGGTAGTAATTCCCAGGCCTTCCTCGCGGAGGGGCACACTCGTGCTCGCGGTGCCGCGCCCCATCATCCCTTTGGAATGCAGGGGGCACATGCGTCGTGTCATGGGGCCTCGCTTCTCCGGCGTTTCCTTCTTTTTGCCATTCTACTAGCAACATCCTCAAATCGTCGTCTTCCAACCTTATGCCAAGCCCTCCTTTTCAAGGTTGAAAGATCCCTTCCTTCCTCATCTTGACTTTGAGTGTTCTCCGCACGATGATGCTCGTCCATCGTACGCCCAGAGCTACGTGGGTGTGGCACAACCTGGTTACCAAGGCGAGGCCTTTCCCTACCCCTCGGTGTCCTCATCAACAAGCTCCACAATAGGCTCTACATCATCAGAATATTCCAAGCGCCACGGAGGTGATTCGCGAGTTTTCCCCGCTGCCCTAGGTGTCTCCTTCAACTACAGGGGCTTTCCCCAAGGCATGACGTGACGGGGGAAACGACGACCTCTCCTCGTCCTTCGACGCTCCACCGTGTTCAAGTCTTGAGTGAAAACTGATAAGAGTATCCCCCATGCGATACAATTGCTCCAAGATATCAGCGTTTGCTGATGACAACTGGAGGTGTCCCCCCACATCCGGAGCTCTTGGTTGATCCACCATGTTTCTGGGAACGTAAGTGTTATTCCTAGTGAACTAAAATGAGATTTACAGAAGGGGGGTTGAATGTAAATCTCAAAACTTTTTCAAGTTTTGAGCAGTTTCAAAGGCTGTGTGTTTAAGATAAACAAGTGTGTGAATTGCTTTAAGCTAATACAGACAGATATATATTCAAGCACAAAAGTACAGAACAACAAACCTTAAAAACTTTTCTGGTGGATTTGTTGTTCCACCAGAGATGGTATTTCAGAAAATCTGTGATTCAAGAAGTTGATCATAGCTGCATCCTAGTACAAACTAGATAATTTTTCTCAAGATTTTTCTAAACAGCTCTGGAAAAATTCTATTCTAATTACTAGCTGCTACTTGGTTTATATAACACCAAGTTTACAAGTGAAGACAAAGATAAAAAGTAAAATAATAAAATAAGTTCTCCACTTCTTCTCCATTTTACTCCATACATTGTTGACTATTGCCTCTTTATACTAGAATAGAACGGCTGCTTTTTCTGATGTTCCTGAAATAGGCTACCACATCTCAGTTGTCTCTGTCAACCCATGTGCCTCTGTTTGTAGGTACAACTACCACTTGTCAACTGCTATTTAACACAACATCCGTTGAAGCCTTCATCCGTTGATGGCTTTATCCGTTGATGTGTTAGCAGTTGAAGCTCTATCCGTTGATGCACTCATCCGTTGAAGGATGTTATCCGTTGAAGCTTTAGAGACATCCGTTGAAGCTTTGTTTCTCATCCGTTGAAGGTCTTTAAGTTATCCGTTGACACCATTTCATTTATACAAAATTACAAGGCATGAAATATTTACAATTGGCCTTCCTATCTGCATATCCTTTAGTAGTCAACATGA
>NW_027418230.1:0-29436 GCF_009905375.1 Apium graveolens | reverse complement strand
CTGATATCTTAACGCGACCAGTTCGCAAAATATTCAGTATATGTACATATATACTTTTCACAATCTTTGAAATCCTCTGACATGTATAATATACACAGAGTTCCAGTTTATAACTGTATAAAAATATCGTTGCAAGGTGATCTCATATATCCAACCTTGTCTCAACGTTTTTCCGAAAATCTTTGTCATGCATAAGATAATCATTAACTAGATATAAGTTTAAAAGATGAAGTTACAAGATACTCCAATATACTTATATCTTTTCCGAATACTACTTGAACTACCACCGTTCAGTTATAATTAGTTTCAAAAGTTCATCACACTGATGAGACTACAAGATAAGACTTGAATAGATTCAATCTTTGAAATATCATTATAAATAATGAAGTTACGAGATACTTCATTAAGTCCTGATATATATACATACCTATATATATACATTTCATACACTCCTTGAAAACCTCTGTTATGAAAATTATAAACAGAGTTGCAATATCCAATGAATTTGGAAAGGAGAAAACCTTGGCATAAACCTGATATCTTGCTGATCAGGCAAAGATACCAATAAGTAACCTTTTCTACTAGTAGATGGATGAATCCCCCACCGGTCATCACCCTGGCCACATAAGGACCTTGTGCTGGACCGCCACCCGGCCTCTTACGCGTTGATGGACTGCCACCCATCCACTTACACTTTGATAGACCGTACCCCGGCCTGTCGCTTATGCCGACTCAATTAGATGGACTTATTTCCCGAACATTGGGCAAGTAATCAAATTGTTTTCTCAAAACAGCAACCACGTTGCGAATGTAAAATACACCACAGAGCCGGATCCTCAGGTTTTGAGCGAGTATTTAAATCCCCTTCGAAAGAAAAATCTTAAATTTGAAAATGAGTTTTGGGATCCGCCCTAACTTTTAAAAATCATTTTGAAGACTCGAAAACATTTTTAAGAATGTTTGGAGTAATGCTGATTTAATAAAATAAATCAGTCCCAATATATTAGAAAATATCTGAATATTATTATTTAAATAATATTCCCATAAAGAATAATCTTTATAAAAATAATTGAAGTAGAAGTTTTAAAACTCATACTTGAAATGAATATTAATAACCAAAGATATACTTATACGAAAGTATGATCTTTATTTGAATAATCGAAAATAAGTGTGATTATCGAAACATTATTCTTTAATAAAATAAAGAATATTATTTAGTAAATAAGCGGAGTCATAAGTCCTCGAATGAATATTCAAAATAATATTCATTAAATAAAATAAGCAGAGTCATAAGTCCTCGAATGAATATTCCAAATAATATTCATTAAATAAAATAAGCGGGGTCATAAGTCCTCGAATGAATATTCAAAATAATATTATTTAAATAAAATAAGCGGAGTCATAAGTCCTCGAATGAATATTCCAAATAATATTCATTAAATAAAATAAGCAGAGTCATAAGTCCTCGAATGAATATTCCAAATAATATTCATTAAATAAAATAAGCGGAGTCATAAGTCCTCGAATGAATATTCCAAATAATATTCATTAATAAAGTTATCGAATAAAACTTATCCGATTAATAGTTTTGAAAACTATATCTATATATATATATATAAATATATATATATATATATTATACTCGGGAACATCGACTCCCGGTTTAGAAAAATGTTCAACTTTGGGTCCCCTATACTAAGGGTAAATGCCACTACTGCTTATCTCTAACATAGGTATTATGCAACTAATAAGCATTTGAATCAACAGATATATAAATCAAGAATACGAAACAGGCATGCATATATACCATATCACATGCTACAATATATCGCAAGAATTTGCTAATAACAAATATGCATTTATCACAAGATCATGCATATACACATATACATCACAACAACAGTTATACGGGTAGAAAACTTGCCTAAGCGACTGGGGGTTATAAATGGCTTGGGGCGAGTCTGGTAACCTATAAACAACATATAAGTTGTAATTAAACCAAAGTCACTTGTAAATCTATACTTTAACCAAATTAGACTCTAACGCTCGCTTTGCGCTTACTGATTCTCTTAAGTCGCTCGAGTACCCTCGGCTCCACCATTTTTAATAAATTAACCATTAAGGGTTTTGTTAGGTCACACTTTCACTGTAGAGGGGGTGAATACAGTGTTTATTACAATCAAATCAAACTTCAAGAACTTATGTAACAGAAAACAAACTTTATTTAAACAATAAACTCTGTTACAATCTGGAACTGTTATCTCTCAGTGATGAACAAAATATCACGAGAGCTTCTAGAGTTATAATAAATAATATTCTCGATAATGATAACACCTCTAGTGTAAACTCTATTTCTGTGTTTATATACTACACAGTTACAAGATATTCGCTAATTGATATGGAATATAATTCTGCTTCCTAAAATATATCAATCAGATATCTTCTATTCCAAGTATTCCATTCTTCACGGAATTCCTTCTTCATGCATATCTCTTCTTATATTTATCTTGATCTTCTTAACTTTAATCAGCTACTGTCCTTATCTGATCGTCCTTCAGCACTTAAGTTCTGATATCTATCTCCTGATAACATAAGTACTGATATCCCTTAAGTTCTGACTTCCAGTACCTTAAGTTCTGACTTCCAGTATAAGTACTGATCAGTTAAGTACTGATTTGTTCTGTTCAAATAAGATCTGAAATCTAAACATAAAACATATTAGCCATGACATTATCAAATATATCTAACAATCTCCCCCAACTTGTAAATTAACAAAATATACAAGTTTAACAGATATTTGATGATGTCAAAAACATTAAGTACAAATGCATGAGAAATAGACAAGATAACTACAACTTACAGTCCTTAAAGTTTTTACCAATTCAACTTCTGATAACAACTTCAACCTGTATAAATATCAGAATTTAAGCAGTTGTAGATCTTCGACTTGGCTTCATCATTTTCCGATCTCTCTGATGTCAGGAGTTGTTCTGAGATAATTCTTCAACAAACATTTCTCAGCATATCTGAGTTCATCAATCATTCTCCGTTTGACATCTTTAAGCTCTGCAGTATCTTCACCAGTTTGAAATATTGCAGCTCTGAGATCATTAATCTTTGCTTTTCTCAACTCCCGATCTAGTCTTATGACATAAGCTTTGTTAGACTCTAGATTGAATTCAAGCCCCTTAATACCAAGATATGTTCTGATCTGTGCAGTATTAGGCTTCATATCAACAATATCACCATTGTGATTTCTGTACTTTGGAACATATCTGCTGTCAGACTTAACAGAATAAAGTCTTTTCTGTCTCTGAATCTGTTCCTTTAAGTAGTTTGCAGCAGTCTCTGTTATTCTGTCATCCACTTGAAGTAAGAATAATACATGCTCCAATTCTTCAAAATACTTCAATGGAATGGCATTTTGTCTTATATGATAAACCCTACCATCTGTCATGAAATACAACATGATGTATTCTTTCAAGTAGGTATGGTAAACCATCTGTACAGATTCCTAGTTGATTCAATCTCTCAGGAGTTGCTCCAATACCTGGTTCACTCAAGGAAGTTGGATCATCAGTAGTGTTGTGTACTCTTCTTTCATCAGCACTTCCCAATCCAGTTTTATCTCTAGCTTCCTTTCCAGTAACTACTCTTGCTTCAAAACCACTTAAAGTAGTCTTCAAAGATTGAGTCTGTTTTGCTTTAGTGAATCCTGGTAGGAGTGTTTTAGATTTATCTTCTGATATCAAGTTAACTTGAGCACTGTCAGAGGTTACTTGCTTCTTCTGAATATCAGAACTTACAATTTCTTGACTCTGAACAACTTGAGCCATGTCAGAGGTTGTTTTAAGAATTTTTCTTGAAGTCAGAGCAAGATTATGTTTTCCATCAGTAATTTCTTCTTCCTCAGGAGGTACATAAGGCTTGATAGGTTCACCAACCTTTTCTTTACCCTTGGATCTTGGATCTATCTGTGGTTGTGATCTAGCCAAAGTTTCTTCAGTATGTATCCTCTCTTTGATCACAATGCCTTTAGGTTTTGGAAGTAACTTTTTACCAGAAGCTTCAGATTTAGATGTGACTTTCTCTGATTTAAGTCTGGCTTCTTCTTCCTTTAAACTTTCCAAGTCCATCCCTGGATTTTCTTGAAGAAATAACTGTCTTGACATTTCCTCATCAAGATCTAGAAGTTCATCAGAACTTATCCTTTTACCAGCAGCAGAACTTATTCTTTTCCCAGTATCAGAACTTGTTCTGTGACTAGCTTGTCTTGATGTAAATCTTCTACCTTGACTATGACCACTACCCATTCCAGAGTTTCCTTGGTCATCTTTTCCATCATCCTGTCCTTGCAGTGACTTGTTGGTTTTGCATTTGGACTTAATTACCTTCTCCCCCTTTTTGCATCAGCAGGTAATAAAAGAGAGATAAGTAGTTCCACTGAGGTCTGGATTTCAGTAAGTTGCGATTGCTGAGAAGCTTGATTTGTCAGAATTTGATCAATCTGAGCTTGTTGCTTCTCTTGAGTTTTCTCAATATAAGCAACCCTGTCAATGGTAGGTTGGAAGAACTTTTTCTTATCAAGTTTCCAAACTTGTTCCTGTTTAATAAAGTTCTCCTGAATCTTGTGTAGCTCTGCATGAGTGTTGGAATGAAGACCTTGTAGATGTTTAGTACTCAATGCAGTGACTCTAAGCTGGGTTTTAAAATCATCAGAATTTAACATTTCATCAGCTTTAGTCAAGTGCTCAGCAAGATGTAAAGCATTTGGAACACATGAAACTGAGTTCCATTCCTTAGTCCACTCCTGTCCTGCAGGAGTTTCACTCCAAGGTACTGGTGCATCCCTGATAACAAACTCCTTTAGCAGTTCAGACTTAGGAAGAGTCAGTGGAGGAGTATGTCCTGAAGGACCTGCTGCATCAGCATCTACAGTTGTAGCAGCTTCACCAGTATCTCCAACATTTGCAGCATCAGAACTTAAAGAATCAGTATCTTCTGATAAGACAACTGTATGAGTAGCAATGGAGGCTTCAACATCCTCTAATTGCTGATCTGATACTAAGTTCTGATCAACAGCCATATCCTGATGCTCACCTAAAATCTGATCATCATCTTGATGCAGAGAAGGTGTTAGTGATAACTCAGGAGTTTGAACAGCATCAGTAACAGGTGTTGTGGAAGGATTATTTGCTGTTGGAGCTTCTAAGAAAAGTATTTCAGGCACAACCAAGTTCTGAATATCAATTTCAGCACTTGTGCCTGGATCAACAAGAGATAAAGAAGGTAAATTAGCCTTGTCAGATACAGGTTCCTTAAATGGAGTTGATGGAGAAGAAGTGACTGGAGCAAATTCCTTGTCTTGTGAGATCAGAGATTCCTGATCCCCTTCCTTAGCTGCTTCCTCCTCATCATCTGAAACTGGCCTCTGTGCCCTCTGTTTCTTGTACTTCCTTGTTGATTTGGATTCCTTGGGAGTTGCAGGAACAGTCATACGTCTAAGCCTCTTGAGAAGCCTAGAACCCCCAATTGCAGAATCCTTCTGAGAAGTTGCCTTCTCAGCTTCATTAATCATAGGTTCTGAAGAAGGAACCTGATCTTCAGAATCTGTTTCATCTCTCAAAGTAATCCTCCTCTTCTTCTGAGATGTTTGAGGAACAGTCTTTGTTCTCTTTGGTTTAGAGGATGTAGGCTTCACAGTAGGTGCTGAAGAAGAAGGTTGAGCAGTCTGTGAAGTGGAGAGATATGATTTGAGATAAGTTCTGAGGGTAGGTTGAGTAGAATGAGAGGTAGGGACTGAGGTTGATGGATTTTGGTTATGGTGAGTTGGTTGAACATTTGAGTAAACAGATTTGTAAGTAGCTGGATCAGCATTTACCAGAATCTGTTTCACAGACTGAGGAATCTGTAATTGTCTCACCATTGATTTCTTTGTGTCAGCATTTATTAGGTCGTTAAAGTACCTTTTTGCAACCTTAAAAGGTGGGGTTTGAGTGCTGACTAACTGGGGTTCAGCAGTACAATACATATAAATAAGTTGACAGAATCTAGCAAAATAAACAACATCTCGATCCTCTGTCATCCTATCCCCAATAAAACCAATTATTCCAGTTGCAAAATCAAAATGAGTTTGATGGATAATAGCATACCCGATGTGCTGACTCAGAATTGGGATAGCATCATAATTAGAACATTTGTTCCCAAAAGCCTTGGTGATGCAATCGAAGAAGAAACTCCATTCTCTTCTGATATGAGCCCGTTTCAACTGTCCAAGTTTCGTCAGACTCTGTTCATATCCCAAATCAGTCATTAACCCCCGAAGTTCTGATTCCTCTGGTATAGAGAAGGTACAATCTTCTGGAAGATGTAATGCTCTTCGTACTGTACCAGGAGTGACTACATAGGAAGAATCACCCACTTGGAAGATAATACTGGGAGTTCCTCGTTTACCACCATCATCAAAAATTCCAGTCCTCCAGAACCGCAGAACTTGTTGACTTGAAAATAATTCAGGCTGAGTTAAGGCGTACCCAACCTCACTATGTGCAAGAAGATCTTGCACAAAATGCAATTCAGATGGAGCGTCAGCATGATCAAGAATTGCAGCATAGTTGTTTGGAACAAACTTTGCTCCATCAATGATTAAATCCTTTGGTGCCATGTGAAAAATATTGAAATTCAAGTATGCCTGTTAGGTGGTTGAGATAATATCTGTATGAAAACAACGGAAATAGTAAAGTGAAGGAGAGTAAAAGTAAGAAGAGAGATAGAAGATGAAGAAATTAAAAAGATTAAAGAAATCTTCTCTCTGCTGTACTTATACAAAAGAAATATTACCGTTGGACACCTATCAGACATGCAGTAATAACGGATAGTTACTGGGCTCGAGAAAACAGTAATCAATACTTACCCATTTGCCGAGTTTCAAGGAAAAACTGTTCCATTTATCAAGGGAAACAATTCAAATTTTAACCCGTTATCACTGATTGGTTATTTTGCACTGCAACATTAATATTCTGAAAATGAATCATGTTAAAAATGACCGAGATAATTTCGATGAATAAGTGCTGACAAAGAATCAGAACTTAAATCAGAACTTAAGACAAAATTTAAATGGTCATCAGAATATCAAGCAGGATTTAACAACACAAGATAAAATAACTCAGAGACAAAATCTTGAAGTAAAAACAGTTTTCATTAATATATCAAGTCAATACATAAATGAAATAGAAATTACATCAATACAAGATTTTCCCTAAGCTTCTAATCCTAACGTCAACAGCTTTAGTCCTAGCTAAGAAGCCTGACAAAGCTGAGGATGAAGAAGAACAGGAAGAAGACGAGATTAAGTCATCTTCCTCTTCCTATCTTCGACAAACAAGATGGCGAGTCGAATGATTCGCTCTTGCTGACGGATAGCTTCCCGCCGTTCCGCCTCCAATCGATCAAGATGAAGCTGGTAGTCCATCTCGAAGAACAGAAGTTGGTTCAGCACCGCCTGTGGGACAGAGCCCCATATCTCTTCAGGAATGGCAGTTACATGCCACTCCTGCTGCCAGTCGGCGCAGCTTAGCTCCATATGAAAATTTTGGTAATTCAAAAACATGTTGTATCGAACCATGATGGTTTTGAAAAAGAATATGAAGTTAAGATTGTGAGAAAAATTGATGAAAGGGCTAAAGTGAAGTGGTTGATGATATAGGCAAGAGAATGCCAGGAGACGCGAAGATATTGAATGCAGACAGGTAGAATTAAATCTACCTCGTCTCCCTAGACTTTGAAAAAGAATAACATAGACCACCACAGAAATTTCATCATTCATATGGAGTGATGTGTGTGTGCATTAAGCTAAATAACAGACAAAGAGTAAAGTCTGATCTACTTCAGTACATCTTAGAAGTAAGTCATAATTAAAATTTTGCTAAAGATCTGTCATTATCCTGAAACCTACTGATAAATGAGTTCATGCATGAGTTCACCTCTACTGTTTTTGTGCTAATTTTATGCATCTTTTGAAATTCTATTTTACAGAGGCTTCTCAGTGTAAGTGAGTCACGACTGTTTTATTAGAATTTATGCTATTATCAGAGTATTTCTCCAGTAATCATAGAGTGTGAAAAGTCACCAAGAAAATATTTTGCTTTTCTAATGCATATTTACTTAATACCAGCAATGCACTTGGGTCGTCCCTTTCACATTTTTACTCTAGATCTCAAAGGAGTACCTGATATTATTCTTTGATTATTGTTCTTCTTCTTTTGATAAGTGAGGTTTATCAGCACTTAGTACATTCAGCAGTTTTACTAGAATCAGAACTTAAACAGATGAGTAGCATTATTCTAATTTGTGACTTAGTAATAAGATATACAAAGTAAACTTAACTAAGCTCAGTTATCAGAATTTGCTTGTGTCATAAGATTTCCACAGAAATAACTACTTCGTTCATGGGATCATTTGTTTATTGAAGACTAGTAGGTCAGTATCTAGCACAGTTATCCTCATAGGATAGAAGAGTTACTGAAACAGACATATCACTTATCAGAGTTTAGACACATATATCAGACAACAGTCAGTACATGAAGACATTTATCAATTAATGCACAGAATATACAAAGAGATTAATTCTGTAAATACTGATCATAAAGTCTGATAACATAGAACAAGTTTAAGCAGATTTAGAGAGAGAACCTGAAATCATTCCAAGTTCATTTACCAATTTTGAAAAGGTAGCTTCACACAGTGGTTTTGTGAAGATATCTGCTACTTGTTGATCTGTGGGAACAAAATGCAATTCCACTGTACCTTCATCCACATGTTCTCTGATGAAATGGTACCTGATGCTGATGTGCTTTGTCATAGAGTGTTGAACTGGATTACCTGTCATAGCAATAGCACTTTGATTATCACAGTAAATAGGGATTTTGAAATATGTTAACCCATAATCCAGTAACTGATTCTTCATCCAGAGAATCTGTGCACAGCAGCTTCCTGCAGCAATATACTCTGCTTCTGCAGTTGATGTGGAAATTGACTTTTGTTTCTTGCTATACCAAGAAACCAATCTGCCTCCAAGAAATTGGCAGCTTCCACTTGTGCTTTTCCTGTCAATTTTGCAACCTGCAAAATCTGCATCTGAGTAACCTATTAATTTAAAATCTGATTCTCTAGGATACCATAATCCTAGATCAGCTGTTCCTTTAAGATACTTAAAGATTCTTTTTACAGCTGTTAAGTGAGGTGCTCTTGGATCTGCTTGAAATCTTGCACAAAGACAGGTAGCAAACATGATATCTGGTCTACTAGCAGTTAGATAGAGAAGTGAGCCAATCATACCTCTGTAATCAGTAATATCTACTGAATTACCAGTATCCTTATCCAGTTTTGTTGCAGTGGCCATGGGAGTGGATGCACTTGAACAGTCTTGCATTCCAAATTTTTTCAGCAAGTTTCTGGTGTACTTAGATTGACAAATAAAAGTTCCTTCTTCACTCTGCTTGACTTGAAGGCCCAGAAAATAACTAAGTTCTCCCATCATACTCATCTGATATCTTGACTGCATTAGATTGGCAAACTTTTTGCAAAGTTTGTCATTTGGAGACCCAAAAATGATATCATCAACATAAATCTGGATCAAAAGTAAGTCCTTGCCATGGTTGAGATAGAACAATGTTTTGTCAATAGTTCCTCTGTTGAATCCACTTTCCAGAAGAAACTGAGCTAAAGTCTCATACCATGCTCTAGGAGCTTGCTTAAGTCCATAAAGTGCTTTATCAAGCCTGTAGACATAATCTGGATGTTTGGAATCTACAAAGCCTGGAGGTTGTTCAACATATACTTCCTCTTCCAATTCTCCATTGAGAAAAGCACTTTTCACATCCATTTGAAAGACAGTAAACTTTTTGTGAGCAGCATAAGCCATGAATATCCTTATGGCTTCTAACCTAGCAACTGGAGCAAATGTTTCATCATAGTCAATTCCCTCCTGTTGAGAATATCCTTTTACAACCAGCCTTGCCTTGTTCCTTACAATTATGCCATCACTGTCAGTTTTGTTTCTGAATACCCACTTTGTACCAACAACCGATCTATTCTTGGGTCTTAGCACTAAGGTCCAGACTTTGTTTCTTTCAAATTCATTCAACTCTTCCTGCATTGCTTGCACCCAATCAGCATCTTGAAGAGCTTCTTCCACTTTCTTTGGCTCAGACTGAGAGAGAAAAGAATTGTAAAGACATTCATTCGAAGTACCTGTTCTAGTTCTGACACCTGCCTCAGGATTTCCAATTATTAAATCAGGTGTATGTGATTTTGTCCACTTCCTTGCAGATGGAAGATTTTCTCTAGAACTGGATGCTCCCCCATAATTCATGCTGTCTTCGATTTCATTTTCTGATGCTCCCCCTGAAACTATGCTCTCTGAGTTGGATCCTTCAGTATTTAGATTTTCAGCACTGTCAGTACTTGGCTTATCAGAACTTGACGAATCAGAATTTGACGAGCCAGATGTATGTTCTGATGCTTCTTGAGATGTGATAAAATCTTGAGTATGCTCCCCCTGCAATGGTGCATCTTCCTTTGACGTAGTCACCACAGTTTCAATAACATCAGAGTTTAATCCATCAGAATTTACAGTATCAGGACTTAGACTGTCAGGACTTGAGGTATCAGAATATGAATCTTCATTTTCAAATCTCAGCTTATTATGATCAATGCAATCTTCAAGTCCAGTGATCTTCTTGTCATCAAAAGAGACATTGATAGATTCCATGACCACTTTTGTTCTCAAATTATAGACTCTGAAGGCTTTTGTAGAAAGTGGATATCCTACAAAGATTCCCTCATCAGCTTTTAGATCAAACTTGGATAGCTGTTCAGGATGAGTCTTGAGAACAAAACACTTACATCCAAATACATGAAAGTATTTGAGATTTGGCTTCTTGTTCTTCACCATCTCATATGGTATTTTTCCATGCTTGTTAATGAGTGTTGCATTTTGAGTAAAACAAGCAGTCTGCACAGCTTCAGCCCAGAAATAGGTTGGAAGCTTTGCTTCTTCAAGCATTGTTCGTGCAGCTTCAATTAGAGTTCTATTCTTCCTTTCAACAACTCCATTTTGCTGTGGAGTTCCAGGAGCAGAAAATTCCTGCTTTATTCCATGATTTTTGCAGAACTCTTCCATTATCAAATTCTTGAATTCAGTGCCATTATCACTCCTCAAAATTTTCACAGAATCTTTGATCAATTTATCCAGATGTTTGACATGATCAATCAGGATAGATGCAGTTTCACTTTTTGTGTGCAAGAAATACACCCATGTGTATCTGGTGAACTCATCTACTATGACCAACGCATATTTCTTCTTTGCAATAGACATGACATTCACTGGACCAAATAGATCAACATGAAGTAGATAGTAAGGCTCAAGAATTGATGATTCAGTCTTGCTCTTGAACGAAGATTTTCTTTGTTTAGCCTTCTGACACGAGTCACAAAGACCATCAGGAACAAACACTGATTTTGGCAGTCCTCTCACAAGATCTTTCTTGATCAGTTCATTTATCTTGTTGAAGTTTAAATGAGAGAGTTTCTTGTGCCAATTCCAGCTTTCTTCAGTTGGGGCTCTACTCACTAAACAGATTGCAGAACCATCAGAACTTGTTGAAAGCTTAGCTTCATAAATGTTACCACGCCTGAATCCCTTCAGAACAATTTTTCCTTTAGATTTACTAACTATTTCACAATGTTCTGCAAAGAAATCAACATGATAACCTCTGTCACAGATTTGACTTATACTCAGTAAGTTGTGTTTAAGTCCTGAGACCAGAGCTACATCTTTAATAATGACATTCCCAAGATTGATATTGCCATATCCCAAGGTTTTTCCAATGTTGCCATCTCCATAAGAAACACTTGGGCCAGCTTTCTCCACAAAGTCTGATAGCAGGGCCTTATTTCCAGTCATATGTCCTGAACATCCACTGTCCAGAACTAGAATATTTTTCCTGTTGCCCTGCAATCAAAAAGACCACTAATTATTAGTTTTAAGGACCCAGACTTGCTTGGATCCTTTGGCCTTTTTAGGTTTGTTAACATTTGCAGCGGATTTAACATCAGATTTTATGTTAACAGTTTTCTTATCAGACCTTATACTAGAAGGAACAACAGAAACTTTCTTTAAAGAAGGTTTTATTTGATAATAATCATAGTACAAACTATGATATTCCTTACAAGTATAAATGGAATGCCATAAACTACCACAATGAAAACAAGGATTTTGTGGTTTGTATCTAACAGACTGACTCTTAACTCCTGACTTTGTAGATAAGGAGTTAATATTCTTATTCTTCCTGCAAAAAGAAGCCAGATGGTTAGAACTTCCACAGTTATGACATGCTTTCCTAGGAGCATCAGGAACAGATTTATAGTTATTGCTTTTATTCACACCTTCCTTTCCATTCCTGTTTTTCCTAGGTGATTTTACCTTGTTTGCATCCTTAACATCTTTCAGCTTATGCTTAAGCTGCTTCTTCGTCATTAAGCCTATGTTAACTTCAGCTGTCTTTTCCTGTTTTAGTTTGTCAGAAGCTAATTCCTTTTTAACTTCTGATTTCTCATTTTCGGATTTTTCAGTTACAAACTTAACAGGTTTTAACTTCGGCTTTTGCTTATCAACAGGCTTAATTTCTACAGTTCCTTTTTCATTTACTCCATAGCCTAAACCCTCTTTCCAGTTTCCACTGCTTAGCAAATTTTGAGTTGTTTTGCCAGAGTTAGTCCAAGTTCTGATAATCTCTCTCTCCTTTTCTAACTCAGTTTTTAGAGATTCATTCATTTTTAGCACTTCATCCCTAATATAAAAAGCATTATCTCTATCCTGCTGAGTTTGATGAAACATGACTAACTCTTTTTCTAAGAAATCATTTCTTTTCTTAAAAGCAAGATTTTCAGAAGTTAATCTTTCACATGTTAAAGTTTGATCTCTATAACTAACAAACATGGTTTTAAGATATCTTCTCAACTCATCAATATCATCAGTATGAAAAGCATAAGTAGTCTGAGGTACCTTTGTTTCAGCAGCTTCAGAACTGCTCTCAGAACTTGATTTATCAGCATTTGCCATCAATGCATAGTTCTCCTCACTTTCAGAGTCTGAGGTGTCTGTCCAGCTTTTCTGCTTTGTGACAAGAGCTTTGCCTTTGTCATTCTTGGTCTTCTTGCAATCAGGAGATATGTGGCCTTTCTCACCACAATTATAACATTTAACATTAGCGTAATCTCCTCTGTCAGACTTTCCTCCTTTTCTCTTGCTTCTTTGTTCCATCTCAAGTTCATGGGTCTTGAGCATTCCATAGATTTCATCAAGAGTTGTTTCATCAAGATTGTAGTTGTCTCTTATTGTTGTTGCCTTCAAATCCCAACATTCAGGAAGAGCTAACAGGAATTTGAGGTTTGTATCTTCAAGATCATACTCCTTATTTACTAATGACAAGTCATTCAAGAGTTTGACAAATCTATCATATACATCAGTCAATGACTCATTAGTCCTAGAGTCAAAGTGTTCATACTCTTGAGTGAGTATTGTCTTCCTGTTCTTCTTAACTGTTTCAGTTCCTTGACACCTTGTCTCCAGTGCATCCCATATCTCCTTAGCAGTCTTGCAGTTGATTACCCTGTTTGACATTACATTATCAATGGCACTATGCAATAAGTGACGTACCTTGGCATCCTTAGCAATAGATGCTATATCTTCAGCAGTGTAATCAGTCTTTTCCTTTGGTACGGTCATTGCTGCTTCACCTGCAACTACAACAGCGAGCTTGGTAGGTTTGTGAGGCCCTTCCCTGATTCTATCAAGGTATTCTGGATCTGTTGCTTCCAGAAACATGGTCATCCTTACCTTCCATATGGGATATTCAGATGGTCTCAATATGGGAACTCTGATAGTCTCATATCGACTCTGAGTTGATATCTTTGATGATTCCTCAGTTTTGGTAGGCTTAGTTGGAGTTTCTGTGTCAGACATGATTGTGTTTGGATCTTTAACTGTATGTGTGTTAACAGATAGCTCTGATACCACTTGTTAGGTCACACTTTCACTGTAGAGGGGGTGAATACAGTGTTTATTACAATCAAATCAAACTTCAAGAACTTATGTAACAGAAAACAAACTTTATTTAAACAATAAACTCTGTTACAATCTGGAACTGTTATCTCTCAGTGATGAACAAAATATCACGAGAGCTTCTAGAGTTATAATAAATAATATTCTCGATAATGATAACACCTCTAGTGTAAACTCTATTTCTGTGTTTATATACTACACAGTTACAAGATATTCGCTAATTGATATGGAATATAATTCTGCTTCCTAAAATATATCAATCAGATATCTTCTATTCCAAGTATTCCATTCTTCACGGAATTCCTTCTTCATGCATATCTCTTCTTATGTTTATCTTGATCTTCTTAACTTTAATCAGCTACTGTCCTTATCTGATCGTCCTTCAGCACTTAAGTTCTGATATCTATCTCCTGATAACATAAGTACTGATATCCCTTAAGTTCTGACTTCCAGTACCTTAAGTTCTGACTTCCAGTATAAGTACTGATCAGTTAAGTACTGATTTGTTCTGTTCAAATAAGATCTGAAATCTAAACATAAAACATATTAGCCATGACATTATCAAATATATCTAACAGGTTTTAAGGCGATTCTTTCGCGAGTACCTTACCAACTGCCTAATCCACTTTACATAAATGTTTCATACCCCAATTAGTCATTTAAGGTCCTTAACCAAGGTTTCAAAGTAAGGCAAGGGGTAATGGTTCGGTCGCGAAACGCCGTTACTTAAAACGGTCGTTTCTCCTTAACCGTACATTGGATTCAAACGAACCACATATCAAAACGAAGCTCGTAACATGAACTATCTAATAATGGAAATGGTCAAAACCTAACAGGGAGTTATTGGGTCCTGATTTTAAGAGCAAAAACAGTCTAAAGTAAATCGGACATTACGACGGCTATGTTTACGCGATTTCCCAAATTTTTACCATTCCAAATCATATCAATCCAACTACCAATCAACAACAACTCAAGATACATATCAATGCTACTGATTTCAATCATAATAAGCTCAAGGATCTCAATCCAATCATATATTATAACATCTCCAAATTCAACTAAACTACTTAACAATTAAACTCGAATCATGCTTATCATTCAAATTACTACTCATCCATCCAAACCATCTCCAAACTTCAACATTCAAACTTATTACTAAAGGGTGTGAAGATTTATACCTTTCTTGGAGGGTGGAAAGTTACTAGGAAGCTTTATGGAGCCTCCTACAAGCTTGATCTTTCCAAAGAAATCAAGAACACAAAGTTAGGCTTTAAAGTTTCTGAAAGTCCGATTGAAAGAACTGTAAAAATGAGGGTCTTACCTTGCTTATTTGGACGAGACTTGTGAACAAGAGTTGTAGGCCATCTCAATACCTTTCCAACGAGATATAGAACACAACATTTGAGTGAGTATTGAAGGAGATATGGCAGTTTGAAGTTGCTGTGTTTATTTTGGCCGAGAGCTTGATTAAGAAAAGGGAAGAGCTTTTATGTTTTTTGTGATTTGTTTTGATTTGCCTTGGTTGGTTGACTTTTGTTTTGTTTTAATCATTTTTAACCATGAAAAATTGTGTGGTTATAAATCAACCACACTTCTTTCCCTTATGTCATGCTTTGGTCATCATGTGATGTCACCCTCCACACTTGTCCTCTTCTTGTTGGTTTGATACATCATCATCCCTAACCTCCTTGATTAACTCTTAATTGCTTGCCTAATGACCGCTGATCTGTTATACGGTTCGCTTAACTTTTGTTTTCGTTTATCGTTTGAGGGATCATACCCGGGATCTTATTACTTAGGTTTCTTTAACCTTTCTCAATATATTATATTCCTTTCATGATCCTCTCTTTTAATCCTTGAATTTAAATCCTTTTTATTCTGTTACCTTATACTCAATTCTTTCTGTATCTGGTAGATTTTCGGGAAAAATCAAAGTGTTCGAATTTGGATTCTGACAATCTTTACATACACTTATTTATCATATAGAGTACTAATAATATCCCAGAAGATCAATAAAAGAGCCCCTACATAGTGTGGCATGAAAATTTTTCTTATTCAGCATAATCAGCAAAACACTATTCATAAGGGTTTCAAAAATTCCAAAAATTGGGGTTATTATACTAGCATGGTAGAAACTACTGAGGAGGTCAGTAGGTTATCAAAAGCTAATGAGAAGCTTGAGAGTGAGAAACAAGATTTTAAGATACTGCTTGTGGAGCTTGAGACAACCAATCAAGAGAATGAATATCTAAAGAACAAGCTGAAGTGTGCTGGTGAAATAGAAGATGTGTTAAGAGAAAAGATAGAGAAGAATGAGGTGAAACTGAAGTCATTCAGGAATGCATCTCAGCTAGTTGGTCAATACCATGAGAAGAACAAGCCATGTGCAAATATAGTTATTGGCTTGGACTATGATGCATTAAACAACAACAAGAAAGTTGAAGGTGATAAAGGAAAATCAACTGCAAGTGAAGATGTCCCAACTATGCTGAGAAAGGTTGATTCACCATTGTTCAAAGCATGTGAAGTAAATTTTAGTGAAGAGGAGTTGATCATAAAGCAAGAACTTGCTGATGAGGATAATGAGCAGAAATGCACAGACACAACTCCAACTCCAACTCCTAAGGATGAGAAGATGCACATGGTAAACCAAACTCCCAAGAAACTAATCAAGGAAGTTAAGACTGATAATGCAGAAAAGAAGAAGAAAAACAGAAATGGGAAGGTTGGAAAAACAAAAGTAATAACTTTGCATTTGTTGCAGATGCTCCTAGGAAACAGTGTCAGAAATGTGGCTCTAAAAATCATCTAACTCACCTTTGTAAAAAGGTTTTTAGTGAGCCATGATTAGGAGCATGCAAGTATAATGAAGCAAAAGCTAATGATCCCTACACATTATGTGACAAGTTTGATTGCATACCTTGCAACATGAAAGTAATGACAAGTTGCCATAAGATGAGAGTAGATCTTAAGAAAGTCAATATTTGGTCCTCGGCTAAAAAATAAAATGCACATCAATCAATGAACTTTATTCTTTCTGAATCATCAGATTCTACTTCTACCAAATCTGTTAACAAGAAGAAAGTACCCAACACTGCTTTGGTTGCTAAACACACTTAATCCTCATTATGTGTAGGGCAAAGTGAAGAAGGTCATATGGATCATAGACAGTGGATGCTCAAGACATATGACAGGTGATATGGCCCTGATATCATAATTTGAGGAGATGGTTGGCCCATTAGTGACTTTTGGAGAGAACAACAAAGGTTTCATAAAGGTATATGGCAAAATAATTTCTGGGAATGTTGTCATCGAAGATGTAGCACTGGTAGCTGGTTTTGAGGTGAATCTCCCGAGTGTCATACAATTTACAGATAGAGGATTCAATGTTTTATTTGACAAAGGAGAATGCCTAATTATCAGCAAAAAGACTGGTGAAACTGCTTTGAAATGAGCAAGGAAAGGAAGCTTATTTGTTGCAGACCTAGACTCAACAAATGAGGATGGAATTTTTTGCTTCTACACCAAGGTATCTGAAGAATAAAGCAAGATGTGGCATAAAAAGCTCTCTCACTTAAATTACAAGGCAATCAATACTCTAGTAAAAAAGAAGTTAGTGAGAGACATGCCAAATCTAGAGTTTGCTTAGAATAAGGTCTGTGAGGCTTGTCAAAAAGGAAAAATGAAGAAATCAAGTCACAAGAGTAAAACTGTGAATTTCATAAGTGCACCTTTGTAACTTACTCACATGGACTTATTTGGACCAGTTAATGTCTTATCAATTTCAAGAAAGAAATATGCACTTGTGATGGTGCATGACTACTCAAGATACACATGGGTAGAATTTATGCATTCTAAAGATGAAACTCCACACATCATAATTGAACATATCAAAAAGATTGAGAAACGGGCTGAAGATCAGAATTGTATAAATAGATTGAGAAGTGACAATGACACAAAATTCAGAAATGTAACTTTAACTGAATTCTGCAAAGAAAAGGGCATTGTTCAAGAATTCTCTGCTACTAGAACACCTCATCAAAATGGGGTAGTTGAGAGAAAGAACAGAACACTAGTAGAGGCTGCTAGAACAATGTTGCACGATGCCAAACTGCCAACAAGTTTTTGGGAAGAAGCTGTCAATACTGCATGTTACACTCAAAACAGATATCTCATTAACAAGAATCTTGGCAAATCACCCTACTCAATCTTATTTAAAAGAAATCCTAATGTGAAGCATCTTCATGTGTTTGGAAGCAAGTGTTATATTATAAAAGACAACTCTGAATGTAAGGGAAAATTTGACTCTAAGGTTTTTGAAGCAATTTTTCTTGGGATATTCATTGGAGAGAACTACCTATAAAGTCTATGTGCTTGAAGAAAAGAATATTATGGAAAGCACAATGTGATTTTTTATGATGACAAGTGTTCAGGCTTGTAATGACTTGATGAAAATGAAGCTGATGACAAGTGAACCATGAAAATGGAAGCTCATTTCAATCACCTGAATTTGATAGCACAAACACAGGGGGAGAAAGAGGAGAAAGTTCTGCAAATCATGCCAATGATGAAGAAAATACAGAAAATTCAAGTCAACAAATTCACAACAGGAAGTGGGATATGAGTCACACGAGAGAAGCAATTATTGATGATCCAACTGTTGGAGTGAGGACTAGAAGTGCAACTGCAAATAAATGTCTTCATGCATGTTTTCTTTCACAAGTTAAGCCCAAGAAAGCCGAGGAAGCTCTACTTGATCCTAATTAGATATCTACTATGCAAGAAGAGCTAAATCAGTTTGAAAGAAACAAAGTTTGGGAATTGGTTCCTGCAACAAAGAACAAAAGTGTAATTGGAACAAATTGGGTGTTCAAGAAAAAATGGATGAAAATGGAATAGTCATTATAAACAAAATAAGGTCGGTTGCAAAAGGCTACTCACAGGAAGAAGGAATTGATTATGATAAAACTTTTGCTCCAGTTACAAGACTTGAAGCAATAAGGATCTTTCTTATATTTGCTGCACACTAAAATTTTAAGGTGTATCAAATGGATGTGAAAAGTGCATTTCTTAATGGTGAGTTGGAAGAAAAAAGTTTATGTGCAACAGCCACCTGGCTTTGAAGATCCAAAATTTCTAGACTTTGTATACAAATTACTCAAGGCTCTCTATGGATTAAAGCAAGCACCTAGAGCTTGGTATGACACACTGTCAGAATTTTTGCTCAAACATGGATTCACTAGAGGAACAATAGTCAAGACTCTCTTTTACAAGAAGCATGGTGATGATATGATCCTAGTTCAAATTTATGTGGATGATATCATTTTTGGTTCTACTAATAAAAATCTGTCAAAGATTCTCAAAACTCATGAAAAGTGAATATGAAATGAGTATGATGGGAGAATTAAGTTATTTTCTTGGACTTCAAGTCAGTCAAAGGAGTGATGGAATCTTCATCAGCCAAACTAAGTATGTCAAGGATTTATTGAAGAATTTTGGTATGGTTGATTGTTCACCTGCATCTACACCTATGTTTACAGCTACTAAGTTGGATGAAGATAAGAAAGGACAAAGTGTATTAATTTCAGGTTATAGAGGAATGCTTGGCTCATTTTTATATTTAATTTCTAGTAGACCAGCCATTTTATTTTCAACATGTCTGTGTGCAAGATTTCATGCCAATCTAAAGGAATCACATTTGATGGTTGTGAAGAGAATTTTCAGATACCTAAAAGGGACTCTAAACTTGGGATTATGGTATCCTAAGGGAACAGGTTTTGAAGTTGTTGGATACACAGATGCAGATTTTGCTGGATGAAGGGTTGATAATAAAATCACTAGTGGAAGCTGTCAATTTCTTGGACAGAGACTTGTATCCTGGTATAGCAAGAAACAACAATCTATGTCAACTTCCACAACTGAGGTTGAATACATAGTTGCTGGAAGTTGTTGTACTTAAGTGCTTTGGATTAAAAATCAACTAATGGACTATGGCCTAGTGTTACACAAAATTCCAATTATGTATGACAATATTAGTGCTATATCTATTGTGGCTAATCTAGTTAATCACTCTAGAACAAAGCACATTGATGACATGTTGCAAATGGTACCATTGAGCTCATATTTGTTCCAACAGAAAAACAGTTGGCTGACATTTTTACTAAACCTTTGGATGAAGCATCTTTCACTAGACTTGTAGGTGAAATTGGAATGCTAAATTCTTCATCCTAAAGACAAGAACTCAGCTAATGTTTTGCAGCAAATTGATTTCTAATAAGTCAAAATTAATTTGATATTATTGGAAATTAACTGCAATATGAATTATAAATATTTCAGATTTCTCTACATATTTATTTTTCATTTTATTTTTGTTAACTCGGAATTTTTTAAATTCTAGGTAACATGTCTCTTTGTTAATTCATATCTTCAATATATGAAGTTAATAAAAGACAGACCTGAAAAGCAGCAAAAGTTCATAGAGCTTGAGTTCTCGATAAGTATAATGACTTCTTGATAAGTCATTTTGAGACTTCTTGAAGTAGTTCTTGATAAGTCAGTTTTGGACTTCTCGAGTGGACATCTCGATAAGTTATTTTGACTTCTCGATAGAGTTCTCGATAAGTTTTTGTTAGACTTCTTGTGGACATCTCGATAAGTTATTATAACTTCTCGAATGACTTCTCGAATAAGATCATTGCCACACTTCTCGAAAATCACTCTATGACTTCTCGATAAGTATTCTGGAGATCTTGAGTTCTCTACAAGTACAATTTAAACTTATCTTTAACTCAGATTGAAATAATTTTATTTAATAAGTTATTTTCAGGAAGATACTTTTGAAACAAATTTGTTCTAATTTTATTTTGATTTATTGAAATAAAAATTGGAAACATTTCAATCCTTTCAGGACAAACTGGGTATTTATTTTGACATCTCGACAAGTCATTTTCTAGTTCTCGATAAGAGTAAGGAAAATGACATATCAATATGTATTTATTCTCAATATGACTTCTCGATAAGCAAATTCTAAACGTCTATTTTTAGTTCTCGATAAGTCATTTAGCCTTTACTATAAATACCCAGACATCTCGACATACACCTCTTTACGCCTTCGAGATCTCCAAGTAACCTAATTTTTCTGAATCCAAACTGTTTTCTCTCGTTTCAAGCTCTTTCTCTAAAATATTTTCTACCCGCTATAATTCAAACTATTCCAATGGCATAAAAATAGTTACACCTTTAATTCCAAAGAAGGGCACCAATTAACTTGCTTTTACAGATGCAAATCAAGCTCCTGATACTTTCAAGAGCTTTGTGAAGTTTCTTTCTGAAACTTACTTTGCAGGTGCTCTAACTGCAAATCCAATGTTATACCTGGATGTTCTCAGGGATTTTTGGAACACATTTGTGGTGAGAACCGTGGTACATGAAAACCAGGTTGTATATATTGTGGTTAACTGTTCCATTATAGGCCAACAAGTGAAATTTTCTGAAGATGATGTCAATGTAGCTTTGGGCATCCCAACTGAAAATATGGTGGAGGTTCTAACTCAGGATGAGCTAGCTGAGTTCATGGACTTCTTTAACTATAGTGAAAGAATAAATTTGGCTAGCCTGAACAAGAAGTACCTAAGGAGGGAATGGTCCTTTTTGTTTGATTCTATTGTGAGGGCCTTTACTTGCAGAAAGACAGGGTATGACAATATCTCAAGTGTTGTCCATAAGCTGGTGTTTTTAATGGCCTACAACAGATAACTCAATGTAGGTCATCTCATCATGAAGGAGCTAAGCACCAGGCTAACAATGCCTTTGACATCAAGAGGTAAAGAAAATTTTCTTCCTAGATTCTTAATGTCTGCTTTAAATTATAAAGTGCATGACATTCACATGCTAAATGGTATAGATATAACACAAATAGGCAACTGTAAGCAAGTGTCCAAAGTTCTATTTGGTTCACTTATTTACTAAAAATAAGGTACCTGTAAGTTTAAAGTCACTCCATTTATGATGTAAAGATTCAAGACTTACTCTTACCCTATGCCTGACATAAGGTCTAATATTGAATCTAGTGCAGCAATGGCTCATGTTCATGTGGAAGTACAAATACAGGACAACCAACAGGGGCCTTCCCAAGCTGAGACCCTTTCGTCTGTACCACTAGAAGCTAGGAAACTAGCCACTTCATCCTCCCAAAAGGTTGAAGTGAGTGAAAAGAAGAGGAGGCAGGCACCCTTGAAAGTAATTAGTGAGAGTGGTGAGGATAATACATAACTTGAGTCTCATCTGGTCAGAAAACCAAAGAAGGCAAAACTAACTGAGTTGACCACTCAAGCCACCACTGCACCCTGTTAACAGGATACAGTTGTAACATAGAAAATTAAACAGACTCTAGAGGCATCCTCTCAACATGGTGTCTCTATTGAACAAAGCATCCACCCAAATGCATCTTGTCAAGAGTCTGCACCAACACTTGAACAAATTCAAGTGTATGAAAGAAGAAATAAGGATGACATACACAAAGAGAGCACATCTTTTGAAGCTCCCTCTTCTACTCGGGGGAGTTGCTAACACTCAACTCTGAAATTCAAAATCTAATTTCTCAATTTTCTTCTTCATTTAATTAAACACTTGAATCTGATTCTCAATTGTTGCCAACATCATGTGACATGGTTTATGAAACTGTACTCACCACCCAGGAACCAAATTTAGTTAATGAGAGTCTACATGTTGGGTTGACCTTGATGACACCAACACAAACATAAGGGTTTCATCAGTTTTTATTGAAGACCTTGTGATAGTTTCCAATGCACCTTCATGTACAAATCAACGTTCACAGGTTGTAAGGTTTGAGGGTAGTACTCCTAAAGGGGAACTATCTAAATCCTCTCCAATTCAGTTGGAGGTTCCTCTTGCAGGAACAACTCCCCTTAAAACCCTAGCTGAAATTGCACTCACAATTGAAGCTAGGAGTTCAATTGCCAATAATCCGATAATGGGGGAGGTAAGTGCATCACATTCAAGTGACAGTACTTTGAAAGAAGTACAAGGGTTTGAGGTTAGAGTACATGACGGTAACCTAGTCAACTCCCCTCCAATTCAAATGGAGGTTCCCATCACAAGTGGAGAACAACAAACTGTCATAACCACAGTTCAACCTGTGAGTCAAACTGTGACATCTGTCACAAGTAGTTCCATTGAGTCTCTCCCTTACACTTCAAACCCAACAGATCAACCATCCACCTCTAACCTTTCTCAACCACAACCTCACTTGATCTCTCAATGGCTACATGAGACAGAAGCTCAACCTACAACTATCAATGATCTGTTAGTTGATCAATTGTATGGACTTGCTCAAATCTCATAACAGTTTCTCACCTCAAACATGTCTAATCAAGATTACCAAGCTATCATGCTTTCCTATCAGATATAGGTTCAAAAACAGCAGGCCAAAATTGTGGCGCCCTCCAAACCCGGGTCAGAAGTTCGGGGTCCACAACACACACACACACCATATATAAACCTGTTTATGAAAATAATATATATGCAATGACCCTACTTACCATAACCAAGAATCGCAACAGTTTAAAGTATGCCCACAAGCCACAACCTAATTTATATTACAAAGTAGCAAATCCCAATTTATTTATCTTACAACTGAAGTAAAACTTTATTACAAACTTTCAACTCAAACTAAGACAAACTTTGTTATCTTATTCCAATTCAACCTGGAAACCTAGCTCGCACACTTGTCTAGGAATCCTCGCTACCACCAGTTTCCTTTTTAACTGGAAAAGAACATAAACAGATTTGCAAGAGTGAGATAACTAGCTCAGCAAGTCATAATGACAACACTGAGATTAAACAATGATCAATTGTAATGATATAAGGAATCAAGTTTCTCAATAAGCAATGATTAGAATTGGATATTCACTTTTATTTTTGAAAACCAAGGTTAGGTTGCTGATCAGTCACGCACTAAACCCGAGCAAGGCTCACAACTCTGCTCTTTATACTGGATCCAAGGCACATATTGGCCTATCATGACCATGTATCTGGTCCGACCACGAATCTAGTCCATATTTAAAAATAATCCAATTCTATAATATCAACATGATAAATAATGTAAATCAATAAGTTGAATCATAAATAATATTTATCTCGAATCATAGGGTGATTCTCAATACCCTGAAAGTATAACAAGGTAAATATAAAGGTTGGCTTCTAGTCAGGGAAAGAATCAGAAAGTAGAAGACCAAAATTTATTGGTTACAAGAATTGGTCTTCTCTTATTCAAGGTATGAAGGTTCGTATGTTAAGAAATTCCATTTCAGGGATCTGTATATGGTATATATGTATTTGTGGAGTAGTATCATATTTGTGTGGTTCGTATCTGGAAATACAACAATTAATGGTTTACAAAGAATAAGGCTTACAGCTCAAGATCAATAACAAGAACCAGGGTCTAGGGTTAAGTACTTCAAAGTACTTGTAATATATAACAAGAAGGTTTGAGAATACTTGCCTTATTTCAATTTGCTTTCACTTTACTTGTACTCGTCTACTGATTCTCACTCACTGACCACCTGCTTTCCTTTTCTACGTCTCACTTCCTCTGTTAGACATCACATGTATTTATCAATACTAATTATCATCTCGTTCTATTCATTACAAGATTCTATTTACCCTCCATTTCACAAAATCCGACTTATGATTGAAAGTTATAGCAAAAACCGTCAAATAATGCACACACAGGCATATTATACATTAATCATATCACATACATCACATAACATGTAAGATACTTGATCAAAATAATTTTTCAAAGAAGATTCAGGGTTAAAATGATTTTCCGGATATTTAATACGAATTTTTGAACATTTTTCGGAATTAAAACGGGTCAAAGAATCATTTTATAATTAAATAACAAGTTTCGAACACCCGAATCTGACTTTAAAATCATTTAATAATAATAATCGAGACTTGAAAATAATTTAAAATAATATTTTAAAGCTCGAAATATGTTTCAGAATTTTTAAGTAAAAAATAATAATTAAATTTAATTAAATAATTAAATAAATTAAATAATAACTAATTAAATTAACTAATCAATTAATATTTAAATTAATTAATTAATTATCAACTAAATTTAATTAATTAAATAATTTAGATTTATTTTCAAAATAAAAATAATTTTTAGAATTAAAAATAATAATTTCTGAAATTTTTAAATAACAAAAACCATTTTCTGAAAATAAAATAAACAGAAATCTGATTTTTAAAAATTTTAAAACTGGAAAAAGAGTTTTTGTAAGTTTTTAAAACCTGGATATTAAATATGTAAATCAGGGAAAACCACCGGGGGCTAAACTGCATTTTTCCACCCCCGGTCATCGTTTCCGCCGATTCGCCGACCAGACTCCATGGCTGCCGCCATGGAGCTTTTCCGGTGGCCGGAAAATGCCCAGAAACACGTCAAATTTGCGGGGTTTATTCCCCTGGATTCCAGAAGCTTATATCTATAAATAATTCAAGCAAAAGATCCTTGAATCTCCTGGAAAGTTCGATCAAAACTCCGACGCCGTCGTTCGACCAATTTTTCGGCTAGGTCGTTCGTGTTATCGTTTGTTAATCATATATATACCAATAGATTCATTTTTCAACGATCTATTCATTGGTATCATCAATTTAAATCGATAACTCTTGAATCAAAAACACCTAAAAATCAATTAAGAACATTCAAACCTATAAACCCTAATTTAATTAATTCGAGAATCAAACTCAATTTTCTATATGTTATTGAACTCCAAATTCAACATATAATATACCAAAATGATCAGGACAAAATTATCTACAAGATACAATCATCAAATCACACAAATAACATTAAAATCAAAATTTCATATATTAATCATAAATTAATTCTAATTAAAATAATTAAATAGGAAATTACCCTTGATTTTTGCACTAAAATTGATGGTGGGTTCTGAAAGTAGTTTTCGAGAGCTTCGACTC
Source organism: Apium graveolens (assembly GCF_009905375.1). Lineage (NCBI taxonomy): Eukaryota > Viridiplantae > Streptophyta > Magnoliopsida > Apiales > Apiaceae > Apium > Apium graveolens. The sequence goes on along the minus strand of NW_027418230.1, from coordinate 3,299 downwards.
GGTTATTCACACGCTTGATTTCGATTTCGATAACGCCTTCATTTTTAGGTTTTATCTTCAAGAACGCGATGAATATTCGAGTTTTCTCTGTAAATTGTATATTTTAACTGTTTGTTTATGATTATCCGAATAAAATAAAATAAAAAAAGTTATCTATACTTATGGAATATTAATACCTGTTGGATCATATTGGATCCGAAAATTGATTACTTTGTTGCTAAGTAACTGCAAAAATGATACAATTTGATACCAATTTTGGATAATTATCAAAACCGGGCTTCTTATAAAACACTCTATGAGAAAATAATATAATAATATCCCGTCTCTCGAGAATACGGGTTTTATTGATCTATTGAAATGTGTTAGGTAATGAATCACACACATAGGGGGGCTGAATGTGTTTTTCTGATTTTAGTCTTTTCTTGAAAGTTAATGGTTGAACAAAGTAAATTAAATCTTGTATAGAAAAGTGTTCATGCAGAATCTAAACTTGCAGAGAATAAAGAACACAAATCTTCAAAACTCACTTAATTTTTATATTAAAAATTAAGACTGTTTTGCTACAAAAATTTCTAAGCTCTTTTTGATGTTAAGAGCTCAGCTTATTCTTGAGAGTAATACACGAGATTTGATCTAAATTGTTACTTCTAACTAGAGGACCAGTGTTAACTTTATAACTCAGTTAACTGCTGGTTTACACATTGGATAATAAGCATGTTATTAGCTTTTCTAAACTGTCACTTGTCATTTCTATTTATAGAAAAGCAAATCTTCCATTTCTGGCTTAGCATATCTTTGGCATCCCGTATTTACTTTAATCTTCCTCTGTCAGTTAATCTCTGCCATTGATCTTGCACACTCTTCAAGCTGCTTTTTGTAGACTTGTCAATCCAGCTGTTGGATTATCTTTTGATTGTTTATCTTGGATATTAAACTGATCTGCAATTCTGTACTTTAAGACTGTACTTCGAGATCTCCAGTTTGAATTAATAGAACACTTGACATCTCGATAAGTACATAGGCTTATCGAGATCTCTAGCATTCCATACTGAGTTTGACTTGTAGAGGTCTTCAGCTTGTCGAGATCTCTAGTCTTCACATCTTTACTATGACTTATCAATAACTCTGAGTTCTCTAGTGAAGGAATGACTTGTCGATATTTCCAATCTTCAGTTCTTTAAAATTGGCTTGTCGATATCTTCTTGAGTTCTCGAGTAGCTTTCCTGACTTCTCCACTCCCGGTGGATATTGCTCATCCGTCGAGTAGATATATAGCTCATCCGTCAAGTAGATATTGTTCATCCGTTGAGTATATATTGCTCATCCGTCGAGTAGATATTGCTCATCCATCGAGTAGATATTGCTTATCCGTAAGTAGATATTGCTCATTCATCGAGTAGATATTGCTTATCTGTCGGGTACTTTCTGGATTTCTCGAATGACTTCTCTATAACATTAAATCTGTGACTTGTAGAGATCTTAACTTAGAATATTTTCTCCAAACAGATTTATTCAACTCCAAACTTCTTCAAAATTCTTCTGAGGCATGATCTTCTTGATCTTCTTCCAGATAGAATCCTTAGGCTTGATACTGTTTTAGGAAAAAGACTCCAGTCTGCTCCTTTGCATTTTTACAGACTTTAAGTGTTACAAGTACAAAATACAAATTAAGATAAGAATATAACTTACATAGGGTTGACAAATTGTCTTAGTCTTGTTAAAGTACAGGCATGTCTTTTAAAACAATCTCCCCCAATTTGTGAGAAGATTGCTTCACACAAATTCATGCATGTTAACAAGACTAACCCCAAGTTTAAAACTGATGGAAGATAAAATTAAAACATAAAGCTTGATAGAATTACAGCTTGTACAACATAAAATTCACCAGGTTCCAAGATTACAAGAATTAGGTAAAGACAGTTTTTACATATGCTTCTTCTCTAAGTATATCCTTCAAGTGATCAAGAATTTCAAGTTCTTCTATGATAAGTGTTCCACTTAGAGCTTCCACAAATTTTTGCCTTGTTGTCTTAGGGTAACCCGGGTCCAGATACTCTAAGTTGAATCTTTAGAATCCACCAACTTTGATATTTAGAAATCTACCATCTTTAGAAATTCTGCTCATTCCTTTTGCTGTCAACTCTTTTGATCTTTTTATAAAAATATTTATTTCTTCATCATGTTTCCTTCTTCTTTCTTCAGCTTCAGCCTTATCTCTTTTATTTGTATCCTCCCTTTCAATCAACCATTCAGCCAGAGATGATCTCCAAGTCCTTGTAACAGTGTCCTTGCCTTTTAACAAACTTAACACTCTCTTATTTTCTGCAGTAGTCAAAGAATCCATTAATTTTTTGTTAGAAGAGTGAATGTAGCATCCTTAAAATAGACTCTAACTTCTCTCAGGGATACAACCCATATTTTAACAATTTCCTTAGCTGGATGTTGGAAATGGTCTTCATCTGAGGTGCACCAATTTAGAGGTAGAAAGTCAGATTCTTTAAAGCAATTACAGATGGCCCTTTCAGTGATTTACACTTCCTTTACAGGCTTGACTTTCTTAGGCTTCCTCCCAACAGATTTGAGCTTGAATTTTAGTGAAGGTTTGGCTAAAGATAGGGTTGTTATTTTCTTGAGATTTGTGAGGCTTGAGGTGATTGTAATTTTTAGGAAGGAGTTGGCAGTTTGTCTATAAAGAAATTTTGGCTTAGATGTTTGGGAAGGTTTGATGTTCGAGATAGTTGATGTTGTGGGTTAAGCTAAGGTTTGAGATGGTTGTATTTGGATTTTTAGGGTTGTTTGAGTTCCTAAATCATCATGAGGTTTTCTGTTCTTCCTCTCCCCTCTTCTCTTCTCTTCATCTTTCTTGTCATCCTCCTTCTTCTTCTCTCCACCCTTGCTACCAGATGGCTTACTAGACTGGCTCGGATTTGAGCCAGAAGGATTTCTGATCACTCATCTTGTGCTCATCATCATCCAAGTCATCATCGTTAAACTGAGTTTTGGGCAAGTTGACTTCTGCATTTTCCAGATATCTCCTAGTAGCTTTATCATTTCTAAATCATCATGTTCTTGTTTTTCTTAGCTTTAAGCTAGTTCCTAGGATCATGATGAGCTTCTCATTGCTCCTGACACATTGTTTAGGGATATTGAAAATCTGAATCATTTAGTGATTGGATAGATATATCGTATACCTTTGCTTGGCTGAAGATATGCTTCAGGAAAGGCAGCTACATGAGCATCTTTCATGTAGTTAGTAGTTGGTATCTTCACGAGTTATAACCCTAACGTTGTTGATAAAT
>NW_027418229.1:0-18394 GCF_009905375.1 Apium graveolens | reverse complement strand
GGGATTGAGTAGTTCTTCAAACTCTCTGCTCATACTAGGTCCTTCAGGAGACCTAATAAGTCTCTCTTTGTCAAGATCAACTTCTTTAGTTTTATTTCCAGCACCCTGAACTTGATGTTGAGATGACCTTGATTGTGCCAACCTAGCCTCTATCTCTCCCTTAGTCTTGTTGACAGTCATGAGAAGGGGATTAGGGATATCAGGCCTTAATTGTTCAGGCAAAGAAGGTAGTGGTATGTTGAGTTTACCCATGATGGCTCCTAAAGCTACAGAATTCTACATTTGAAGATGCTTATGGGAATCCACCAAGTTTGGATATCTGTTTATTGGCTTTTGACAAGAGATGTCAAAGCCTCAACTTGTGCAGTGAGAGAGGGAGTATGGAGTCTTGTAATGATGTGACTTGACCCTGTAGAGACTGATTTTGCAGATTTGTTAAAGTGGATCCAGGCTGATAAGAACTGCTAGATGTGCTAAAATGTTCTTTTATAGCCTCTTTGTCCCTTCCATTAGCAAAGCCGAGGGCTTAAATCTGCTCTGGTAAAGTTGAAACCAGCTGAACCTTGGTCTCATTTGAATAAGTAATTTGGTTCTGGATCATTTCATGGAGATTAGTGAACGATTGTTTGAGATTTTTGACTTCCTTCTCAACGGAGGCAAGATCCATCCTGGTCATTTGGTCAAAAAAAATGTTTGAATTTAGAAGAAGATCTGCTCTTGAGATGGTATGACCTTGTCCATTTTCCTCATTCACCCAGTTTCCTGATTCTGTCTTCATGGCCAGTAAGTTTGATTTTAAGAGCCTTACCAAATAGATGAAATACTTTTGAGCTGAGCTTTGTATACATCTGTAATGTCATCATAGACAGCTTATGGATTCAAGTCTCTTGCATTGCTGCTCAGAATAGTAACATATTCTTCTCGAAATCTGGCCAGAACTCGATTCATCTCTAAGGCAAAGTCATCAATAGCCATGCATCCATATTCCCATCTGGTTCAGCATCATTGACAATTTTTCTCCTTTTGCTCCTCAACCTCTTCATTGTAAGCAAGCATGATAGCTTGATAGTCTTGGTTGCTCATGGTCTGAAGTTAGAAGATATTGTGAGATGTTGGCCAGTCCAGAGATCTGCTCTACTAGTAGATCATCTACAGAAGTTGGTGAGAGGCAGATTCTTGTAGCCACTGAGAGAGTGTGTGAGGGTTTTGAGGTTGAGAGGTTGATGGTCATCTGAAACTCCTGTGACTGAGATCACAGTTGACTCACTGATTGCTCTGTGATTTTGATAGTGTATTGTTCTCCACTTATAGTGGGAACCTCCAATTGAATTGGAGGGGATTTGACTGGGTTAATGTCATGTGCACCGGCCTCAAACCCTTGTGTGTCTTGCAACACACTGGCACTTGAATGTGCTAGCTTGCCTCCCCTATGATAGGGATCATGGGCAAGTGTACTCCTAGCTTCAACTACAGAGGCAATTCTGCTAGTGTTGAGGGGAGTTTGTTCCTTCATAAGGAACCTCCAATTGTATTGGAGAGGATTAGATAGCTCCCCCTCAGGAGTACTACCCTCAAACCTTTCAGTTTGTGAAGACTGTTTTGCACATGAAGGTGAATTAGAGGTATCCATGGGGTCTTCAGTAAAGACTGATAAATCCCCCATGTTTTTGATGGTGTCATCAAGGTCTACCCCAGCATGTAGCCTCTCACCATCTAAATGAGGTGTCTTGGTGGTGAGCAAAGCTTCTTGAACTAAGTCACTTGATTTTTGGTGCACTTGAGAAATGGATTCAAGTGGAATTGGAATAGAAGAGATATTAGATAGAAGAGATTGTTGCTCAATTATGAATGTTGGCAGCTCCCCCAGAATAGATGAGGGAGTTTCAAGAGATGTGCTCTCACAATGCGTTCCTTCCTTATTTTTCCTATCATACACTTGAATTGCTTCTTGTACAGGCTGCGCAGACTCACTCCTGGTTTTTTTACAACTGCCTCCTGTTGAGAGGATGTAGAGGAGGATAGAGTGGTCAACTCAGTTTGTTTACTCCTTTTGGATCTTTTGACCAGAGGTGGTTCTTTTTCAGCTCTCTCCTCACCACTCTTAGTTATCACAGCTAGGTTTATCCCCTTTCTCTTCCTTTTACTGACCTCACCTTTTTGGGAAGATGAGGTAGTTGATTTCCTAGCTTCTAAAGGTTGTGAAAGAATGGTTGCAGCTTGGGAAGATCCCTGTTGGTAATCTTGTGTTTGTGCTTCCACGGGTTCAGGAATCATAGCTATACTAGATTGTGCATTAGATCTCATGTCAGGAATAGGATAAAGATAAGTCCTAAATCTCTCCAACATAAATGGAGTGATTTTTAGACTTACATTCACCTTATTCTTTGTAGTAAGTGAGCCAAATATTATTTTAGACACTTACTTACAATTGCCAATTTTAGTACTATCTATACCATTCAGTAGGTGTATGTCAACTACTTTATTATTTAAAGTGGACATAATAAATCTAGGGAAGAAAATTTCCTTACCTCTAGCTGACAGAGGCATAATCAGTCTGGTTGCAAGTTCTTCCAGGATCAGTAGACCAACATTCAGGTGTCTGTTGTGGGCAATTGAATACACCAGCTTTTGCGAAACACTTGAGATATTGTCATATCCTATTTTTCTGCAAGTAAAGGCCCTTACTACAGAGTCAAAGATGAATGACCACTCCTTCCTTAGATTGGTTCTGTTTAAGCTTGACAGGTTGATTCTCCTACCATAATTGATGAAGTCCATGAACTCAGTCAGCTCATCAGGAGTTGGTACCTCCACCAGATTCTCAGTTGGCAGCCCAAGGCTCTATTCACATCTTGGTCATTGAATTCTATTCATTGGCCTCCAATTATGCATGTCACCACCAAAGAAAGAGAGTTGTTGTTAACATCAGTCCTTACTACATCTGTAGTCCAGAATTCATGCAGCACGTCTAGATACAGTACTAGATTTGCAGTCAAAGCACCTGCAAGATAGGATTCAGACAACAGCTTCACAAACCCCTTAAAACTATCAGGAGCTTGGTTTGCATCAGTGAAAGCAAGATAGCTGGTTCCTTTCTCTGGGATAAATGTCCTAGCAACATTTTGGGCCATTGTTGATTGATGAGAATGAATGAGTAAGAGAAATTTCTGAGAAGGAATGAAAAATGAGAGAGAAAACGGTTTCGGATTGAAAGCTAGGTCACTTTAGATCTCGAAAATTGTAAGTGAGAGTATGTATCGAGAAGTCTGGGTATTTATAGTAAAAGAAGATGACTTGTCGAGAACTCAAAAATAGACATTTGGAGTTTGTCTATCGATAAGTCATTTAGAGAAGTGAAGTACATGTTGAGAAGTCTTTTTAAATTACTCTTATAGAGAACTCAAACTTGACTTATTGAAATGTCAAATAAATACCCAGTTTGTCCAAAAATTGGACTAAACTAATTCTAACTTTTACTTGAATAAATTCAAAATAAAATTAGAATAAATTTTCCAAAAGTATTTTACCAAAATAATTTAATGATTTAGATTATCTCAGTTCTGAGTTATTGATAAGTCAAGAATTGTTCTTGTAGAGAACTCTGTGAATGAACACTATTAGAGAACTCTACAAGGACTTATCGATAAGTCATTTTAAACCTATCGAGAAGTCACTCAAGAAGTTAGTAAATTGACTCATCGAGGACTCACTCGAGAAGTCCTAAAATGACTTGTTGAGAAGTCAATTTATACTTATCGAGAACTCAGTTCTAAATACTTTTGGTTATTATAATTCTGCCTTGTGTTAATTTTACATATTAAGAATGTAAACTAACAACCAGGAAGTTTACTCAGATGTTGAAAAATTCCAAGTTAATTGTATTTGAAAAACAAATATGTAGAGATTTATGAAATATTTATAATTCATATTTCAGTTAATTTTCAATTTAATCAAATTAATTTTGATTTACTGGAGATTAATCTGCTGCAAAACATTAGCTGAGTTCTTGCCTTAGGATGAAGAATTAAGCGTTCCAATTTCACTTACAAATCTAGTAAAAGTTGCTTCATCTAAAGTTTAGTAAAAATGTCAGCTAATTGTTTTTTTGTTGGTACAAAAATGAGCTTAATGCAATATCAGGATACAGGTCTTTGAAAGACAAAGTTGACACCTTCCACTGGAACTATTTTTATCAGCCCTCCAACTAGCAAAATCTGTATCTGCGAGACCAACAGCTCCATAACTGATTCCCTTGGGATACCATAGTCCCAAGTTGAGCTTCCTTCCAGTATCTGAAGATCCTCTTACTCCCCTTGAGGTTATGCAATCAAACTCAGGTGTATGAGATGAGATTCTATTTCCATGATTCTCTTGTTGAGTAGTTTCTTCATTTACTTAGTCTGACAGACCTCACAAACTTCAACTTGAGCAAGCTCCATCTTAGGCATGTCTCTTACCAACTCCTTTTTGACAAGGTGTTAATTTTCTTGAAAGTCAAGTGAGACAGATTTTTAAGTCAGAGCTTGTTTATTTCTCCTGATACCTTGGTGTCTAAGCAACAAATACCATCCTTATTTGTTGAGTTAAAATATTCAACAAACAAGCTTCATTTCTTTGCTCCCTTTAGAGCAACTACACTGGTTTTCATGTTGATAATAGTGCATTCTTCTTGTTAAATATGACTTAAGACTATTGTCTACAATATGCCAATTCAGAAAAAATTCACTTCAAGATCAGCTACTAGTGCTACATCATTTAAAGACAACATTTTCAGAAAAATCTTGCCATATCCCATTTTGAATCCTTTGCTGTTGTCTTTAAAGGTCACCAATGGGCCAGCTTTCTGCTTAAACTATGATAGCAGGGCTTCTACCACCAGTCATATGCCTGGAACATCCCCTGTCTATGATCCAGATGACTTTCTTCACTTGCCCTGCACACAATGAGTCTTAAGTATGTTTGGAAACCCAAGCAGTGTTGGGTAGTTTCTTCTTGGTAACTTGTTCAGTAGAGGTAGAATGAGTAATTTTAGATGAAACAGAATATAGTGATTGTTGTACATGTTTTCCTTCTGATGTAGACTCATTTCTTGATTTTTTAATGTCTACTCTCAGTTTGTGGCAACTCTTCATTACCTTCATGTTGCAAGGAATACAGTCAAACTTGTCACAGAATGAATAGGGATCATTAGAATTTGCTTCATTGTATTTGCAAGTTCCTTCAGCTGGCTTGCTAACAACCTTTTTACAAAGGTGAGTTAGATGATTTGAAGAGCCACATTTTTCACACTTCTTTCTAGGAGCATTTGCAACATAAGCAAAATTATTGCTTTTATTTATCCCTATTTTCCCATTTCTAATTTTCTTTCTCTTTCTTGCATCTTCAGTTTTGGTTTCTTGAACAGGAGTCTTGGGACTTTGTTTGTTAATTAGTTTCTCTTTAGTATTGGAAGACTGAACTGATTCTTCAGTATACTTCTCTTTATCTTTATTATCAATTTCTTGCTTGATACTCAATTCTTCTTCACTGAAGTTGACTACACATGCTTTGAATATAGGTGCATTAACCTCTTTCAAAAAGGTTGGAGCATTCTCAGTCTTCTTGGCTTTTCCTTTGTCACCTATAGTTTTCTTTTTGTCACTCATGTCATCATAGTCAAGGCCAATAGCCATGTTTGCACATGGCTTATTCTTCTCATGATATTGTTCGACCAGTTCAGATGCATTTCTAAAAGATTTCATATTTACTTCATTCTTTTCTAGATTCTCCCTTAATACTACTTCAATTTCATTTGCACACTTGAGCTTGTTCTTGAGATAAGCATTTTCTTGTTTTAAAGCTTCAAGCTCAACTAGCAACAATTCAGTTTCTTGCTTCTCACTTTCGAGCTTCTTATTTATCTTTGTTAATATGTTAACTTCTTCATTAGCAGCAACCATGCTTGTGTGAATGTGAAACAATTATGTGCTCATCTTTTTAACAGTTTCCTTGTATTGATTCATGTTTAAATCAATAGTGGTAAGAGTTGGTGTTTGTGCTTTTGATGAGGATGATTCACCTTGCTCCAAAGCCATTAGAGCATAGATTCCAACTTCCTCATCTTCATCATTATCTGAGTCATCCCAACTCTTTCCCTCCGCAATGTAAGCTTTGCTCAGTTGCTTTTTCAGAAGAGCTTTATACTTTGCTTCCAGTTTAAGATAAGCTTTGTCTTTCTTCACCTTCTTGGGTTTCCTGCATTCTGTAGCAAAGTGGCCTAGTTCATCACAATTAAAGCACCTTATATTAGATCTGTCAACAGATCCAGTTTTGTAACCACTCTTACTGTCAGAATTGTACTTCCCTTTCTCTTTCCAGCTATTTTCTTTGTTGAAGGATTGTCGTTTATTTCTGAAGTATCTTGGCTTCTTTACTCTAATGTTAGAGAATTTTCTAGCTAGATAGGCCATTAACTGATCTAGCTCATCCAGTTCTTCAAGAGTGTAGAACTCATCATTTTCCAACTCTAGTATGACTTGCTCCTGTGAATCATTTGCTCCCTGCTCACTTGTAGAGGCAAATGAAGTTTGGAATCTTAATTCATCATTGAAGGAGTGAATTTCATTTATAATTAAAGCACTTGAGCCATCCACAATATGTCCTTGACCAGACCTCAACGATTGCCTTTAAATCATCTCTAGTTAATATGTTTTGAGAATTCCACATAAAACTTCCAGAGTTATTCTGCTCAAGTCTCTCCCTTCCCTGATAGCTGATATTTTTTGTTCCAAATGGTCAGGGAGAGTAAGTAAGAACTTTATATTCACCTCTTCAGCTTCATAGTATTTGTCATGAAGCTGCAAGTCATTTATCAGCTTATTGAATCTTTCAAATACATCAATACTTTCCTTAGACTTATCCATGAAACCCTTATACTGTGAAATTAGTATCCTTCTTTGATTAGATCTAACCTCCTCAGTTCCTTCACAGAGTATTTCAATCTTCTCCCATATTTGCTTGGCAGTGTCACAGTTAACAATATTGTTGTACATCACATTGTCAAGTGATTCAATCAATATCAATTGCAAGCTGCTGTCCAGGGAGACTTTCTCCTTTTCAGAGTCAGAATACTCAGATGGATCTTTAGCACCATAATGAGCTGATATGACCATGTCTCCATCTGTAGATTCCTCAACTCTTACCATAGGAATGAAGGGTCCATTCTTGAGGATCTGGATATAGAATGGATTGGCCATCTTGATAAACAGCATCATTTTCTTTTTCCAAAGAGTGTAGTTAGCTTTGTCAAAGGTAGGAATTTTGATGCTACTAATTTTCTGTGTATTCATTCTTCCAGGATCTTGAATCTGTTTACTTTCAGATTTTGCTCTGATACCACTTGTTAGGTCATGAATCACACACAGAGGGAGGGGGTGAATGTGTTTTTCTGATTTAGGCTTTTCTTGAAAGTTAATGGTTGGACAAAGTAAATTAAATCTTGTATAGAAAAGTGTTCATGCAGAATCTAAACTTGCAGAGAATAAAGAACACAAATCTTCAAAACTCACTTAATTTTTATATTAAAAATTAAGACTGTTTTGCTACAAAAATTTCTAAGCTCTTTGATGTTAAAGAGCTCAGCTTCTTCTTGAGAGTAATACAAGAGATTTGATCTAAATTGTTACTTCTAACTAGAGGACCAGTGTTAACTTTATAACTCAGTTAACTGCTGGTTTACACAGTGGATAATAAGCATGCTATTAGCTTTTCTAAAATGTCACTTGTCATTTCAATTTATTGAAAAGCAAATCTTCCATTTATGGCTTAGCATATCTTTGGCATCCCGTGTTTACTTTAATCTTCCTCTATCAGTTAATCTTTGCCTTTGATCTTGCACACTCTTCAAGCTGCTTTTTGTAGACTTGTCAATCCAACTGTTGGATTGTTTGTTGATTGTTTATCTTGGATATTAAACTGTTCTGCAATTCTGTACTTTGAGACTGTACTTCGAGATCTCCAGTTTGAATTAATAGAACACTTGACATCTCGATAAGTACATAGGATTATCGAGATCTCTAGAATTCCATAATGAGTTTGACTTGTAGAGGTCTTCAGCTTGTCGAGATCTCTAGTTTTCACATCTTCACTATGACTTATCGATAACTCTGAGTTCTCTAGTGAAGGAATGACTTGTCGATATCTCCAATCTTCAGTTTTTTAAAATTGGCTTATCGATATCTTCTTGAGTTCTCGAATAGCTTTCCAGACTTCTCCACTCCCGGTGGATACTACTCATTCGTCGAGTAGATATATAGCTCCTTCGTCGAGTAGATATATAGCTCCTTCGTCGAGTAGATATTGCTCATCCATCGAGTAGATATTGCTCATCCGTCGAGTAGATATTGCTCATCCATCGAGTAGATATTGCTTATCCGTCGATAGATATTGCTCATCCATCGAGTAGATATTGCTTATCCGTCGGGTACTTTCTGGAGTTCTCAAACGACTTCTCTATAACAGTAAATCTGTGACTTGTAGAGATCTTGACTTATATTATTTTTCTCCAAACAGATTTATTTAACTCCAAGCTTCTTCAAAATTCTTTTGAGACATGATCTTCTCGATCTTCTTCCATATATAATTCTTAGGTTTGATACTGTTTTAGGAAAAAGACTCAAGTCTGCTCCTTTGCATTTTTACAGACTTTAAGTGTTACAAGTATAAAATACAGATTAAGATAACAATACAACTTACTTAGGGTTGACAAATTGTCTTAGTCTTATTAAAGTACAGGCATGTCTTTTATAACAAAATGACTATCGTATCAAAAAAAATTCACCGGGACTCGTGCGGGTCAAACCGTACTCCGGATCGAAAAAGTCAAAACATGGAAAATGTTCAGAATAATCATATTAATTTAGGAAGGAGTTTTCCGAAAAGTTTCGGGTTATAAAAATGCAAGAATGGTTGAAGTTGGATGATTCTTGGTTTATAAAATAGTTTTATAATTATTCAGAAAAATAATTATTAAATCAATAAATCATTTATAAAATCATTTAGCAATCCAAAAATTACCAGAAAAATATCAAAATTATCTATACTTTATTCTGGACATATTAAAATTTAAATACTCAAATTATATCATATATAAACATATAAATATCAATACCAAGTATCAGATAATTCACCAAAATTTACATAATAATCATATAATAATTATTTATTGATAAAAATAATAACACGACATATCCCGGATATTACATCCCCCCCTTAAAAGGATTCTGTCCTCTGAATCTCTTAAGTAAACAAATGAGGGTACTTTTCTCGCATATCGCTTTCTAACTCCCAAGTTGTCTCTTCAACCTTTGGGTTTCTCCATAACACTCTTACTAAATTTACAAATTTATTCCAATACCTTCTTTTTCCTTTCTAGAATGTCTATTGGATTCTCTACATACGATAAATATTCTTAAAGTTCTACCGGCTCATACTCGATTATATGCCTAGAGTCTGAATTATACTTCTTAAGCATCGATACGTGAAATATATTATGAATATGCTCCATATGCGGGGGTAACGACAATTCATATGCTACCTTACCGACACGTTTCAAAATTTTAAAAGGTCCAACGTATCTAGGACTCAGCTTTCCCTTCTTTCCAAATCTTGATAATCCTTTCCACGGTGATACTTTCAGTAGCACTAGATCTCCTTCTTTGAATTTCATATCCTTCCTGGATTAATCTGCATATTTTCTCTGACGATTATGTGTTGCAATGAACCTTTTCTGAATAACCCCGACAACTTCTTTTATCTGTTGCACTAGCTCGAGTCCAAATATCTTACGTTCTCCGACTTTGTCCCAATATACCGGTGATCGACATTTACATCCATAAAGAGCTTCATAGGGAGGCCTTCCGATACTAGCGTGATAATTATTATTGTAAGCAAATTCCACTAAGGGCAAATGCTCATCCCAATTTCCTTTGAAATCAATGGCATAAACACGTAACATATCTTCAATAGTTTGGATCATTCTCTCGTTTTGGCCGTTAGTCTGTGGATGATAGGGTGCACTCCTATTCAATTTAGTTTCCAAACATTCCTAAAAACTTTTCCAAAATCTTGAATTAAATCGTGGATCTTTATCCGATATAATAGATACATGGACTCCATGACGAACTACTATTTTCTTCAAATACATATGAACCAACTTGTCCAATGAAAATCTTTCATTAATAGGCAAGAAATGAGCTTAGTCTGTCCACTATAACCCAAATAGCATCATGGTTCGCTTTCATCCTTGGTAATCTGACTATAAAATCCATAGCAATGTGCTCCCACTTCCACTCTGGAATCTCTAACGGTTGTAATAATCCACTCGGTCTCAAGTGCTCCGCCTTAACTCCGTATAACATTTGCTAACCCATTCAGCAATTTCTTTTTTCATGTCTAGCCACCAATAATTTTCTTTTAAATCTCTGTACATCTTGGTACTTCCTGGGTGGATTGAATACCTTGAATTGTGAGCTTCCTATAGAATTTCATTCTTCAATTTTGCCACTGGTGGAATCCAAATTCTGGAAGAAAATCTGAGAATACCTTGATCATCCTTTTGAGTGCATAACTCTTCCCATACCAACTGATTAATATCTTGATCCATTACTTCCATTTGTATTTCTTTATCTTCTCTAACAATTCTGGCTGAAAAGTCATACTATACATCTTTGTTTCATTGGGCTTGCAAATTCTGACTTCCAATTCCAACTTCTAAAACTCCTTATACAACTCTTCCGGTATTGTTAACATGTTCAATCTTTCCTTTCTGCTTAACGCGTCTGCCACCACATTTGTTTTTCTTGGGTGATAGTTAATTGCACAATCATAGTCCTTGATCAACTTCAACCATCTTCTCTGTCTCATGTTGAGTTCCTTTTGCGTGAATATGTACTTCAAACTCTTATGGTCTATATAAATCTCGCATCTTTCTTCATATAGATAATGTTTCCAAATCTTCAAGGCGAATACTATTGTTGTTAATTCCAAGTCATGAGTAGGATACTTCTGCTCATGAGGTTTCAGTTGTCTGGATGCATATGCAATAACTTTATCGTGTTGCATCAAAAAACAATCTAATACCTTATGAGAAGCATCACTATAGATTACAAAATTTCCTTGATCATCTGGAAGTGACAAAATAGGTGTCGTGATCAATCTTTTCTTCAATTCTTGAAAACTTTCTTCACACTTCTCGTTCCATATAAACTTCTCATTTTCCCGGTAAGCTTCGTCAAAGGTGTCGCGTCGCAATCCTCGAGAAATCTTGAACAAATCTTAGATAATATCCTGCTAATCCTAAGAAAATTCTCACTTCTATTGGTGTTTTTGGCCTTTCCCAATTCATAACAGCTTCAATCTTTGATGGGTCCACTTTGATCCCTTCTCTACTGACTATGTGTCCTAAAAACTAAACTTCTTGTAACTAAAACTCACATTTTGAAAACTTGGCATACAACTTCTCCTTTCTCAAAACTTCAAAAGATATCCTTAGATGCTCCGCATGATCTTCCGTTGACTTTGAGTAGATCAAAATATCATCTATAAATACAATGACACACTTGTCCAAAAATTCCTTGAAATTTTTGTTCATCAAGTCCATAAATGCAGCTGGGGCATTGGTCAATCCAAAAGATAATACTAAAACTTCATAATTGTAACACCCCCAAATCTGGGGTCAGGATTGGGTGTCACTACACAACTTTAAATAATAATAAAAACCTGTATATTAAAATAAATATACAGATAACCCCTCATATTCAGGATCGCTTACAGGTTATAGTAGAAACAAGAATCTAACCTTCTAAAATTTACATTGTCTAAATACAATTTCATTACCTCACTACAATTACCTTGTATTGATCACTCCAACATCTCCAAATTTCTTCAGCTGGAATCTCACCACTTGTGCTGTCTATTAAAGGCTATTCACTTTGCCCTCATTTGATACTGAAAGAAATAAGAGTTCACAAAGCAAGAGTGAGCCAAAAATGCCCAGCAAGTATCATAAATGGTTTCCAGGTATCAGATCAGAAAACTCCTAGAAACAATTGTTGACTGATTTTAAAAAAAACATCTTTACATATTTAAATAGTTGAGCGAACAAAACATCGACCCTCAATGACCTTTAATAATAAATCACATTTTTCTATAAAGAACAGTGATCGTTTTAATGTTTCATCTTTTTGAATCAACTCTTTGTTTGATTAGTAATTATGAATTATTCGGGAAGGAATGCCGTTAATGGCGATCAACAATAAATTAGACTGGACACTAGAAACCAACATATGCACTATAACCTGTTGATCAGTCAGGAGATAGTACGGATCTATACCCAACTCCATAGACCCAACCAACATATGGGGTACCCAGGCAACTATGGCCTAAAGGGTCCGGTCCATCCCTGACCCATAGGATCCAGCTCATCACTAGTCCTCATAATAACCATCCAGCTTGAGAGTATTTTGATGTCAAATCATTTTGATTTCAAAACATCCCAAATCAGGGTTCGCAAATAACCCGAACAAATGGGTACTTGCTCAAGAGATCAATCGATAATCAAGCAAAAAGATCAAAAAGGCACTTGCATAAATAAGAGTAATTGCAGCAAAATATAAAAACATTTAACTATTCTGAACTTAGAATAGGAACGAATAAATATTTGCAGTATTTTAGGAGAAAGGTTAGGAATACTTCCCTCAATTGGTGACCCTCTGATCTTTAACTATCTGTCATATCACTCAGTCCTGATGTGTCTGTATTTCCATTGACATGCCACTTGACCTTTCTTAATAATCGCTATTTCAAGTTTATCTCGATTCTGAATTCACTCTTCTCCTTACTATTAATCAGGCCTTACTTTTGCAATCTCTGTCTGGCTTTGAATGCCTTGTACTATGTGTATCTATCATAAATAATACTATTCAATGAACTGACAATATATAATTATCTAGTCTATACGTTTATTCCTATTATCTACCCGCCCGATAATAACAGATAAAGATCACAGCTCAATTAGATAATGTTTAAAAGACATGCTGACTCATTATCCACAAAACACATATACATAGGGCCTGTAATCATATAACACATAATCACATAATTCATGTTGCACATAAGTTGAATCGACAAAAGATAGGTCTTAATACGTTTAAAATTGAAATCGGGTCAAAAAGAATATTTTATCGAACCATTATTGACTCCGAATGATCCTAAAATAAACGTCCTTTAGATACAAAGGAATTTAGGTCCCGAAAATATTTTTAATAGAAGTAATATATTTTTCTGAGTTTAGAGGCATGCGTTTCGTATTAATCAGATGAACGGTTGATTTATTATGAATTTTTGAACATTTTTCGAAATTAAAACGGTCTCCGAATCATTTAATAATTAAATAATAGGGTTCGAATACTCGAATATGAATTTTTAAAATAATTTTATAATAATTATCGAGCCTTAAAAAAATTTAGAATAATATTTTAAAGTTTGAAACTATTTTTGGAATTTTTAACTCAAAATAAATAATTAAATCTAATTAAATAATCAATTAAAATTAAGTAATAACTAATTAAATCAATTAATCAATTAATATTTAAATTAATTGACTAATTAAATAATTAATTATCAACTAAAATTAATTAATTAAATAATTTAGATTTATTTTTGAATTCAAAAATAATTTTCAGAATTAAAAATAATGAATTTTGGAATTTTAAATAATTAAAAACCATTTTCTGAAATTATAATAAAAAGAAATACAAGAAAATAATTAAAACAGAAATCCTGTTTTTATAGATTTTTAAAACGTAAATCTTATTTTTGTGATTTTTGAAAATCCCAGGGACCGAAATACAAATCCTTGCAAACTATTGGGGCGAAACAGCATAATTGCCGTCTTCCCCGCCTTCTCGCCGGCGGTCGCCATTAACGGCGACCCCGAGCTTTTCCGGCCACTGAATAACTACCCAGAACGGCCTCAAATTGATGGAAAATGATCCTGACATTCACAGGAACACGGTCGTAGAAGCACATCTTACAAACATCTCCTGAACAAGCCGGAAAAACGGCTTAAACTTTTCTGGTGACCTTCCTTCCATTTTCCGGCAAGGTCGATCCCGAAATCGTTTGGCCTTCCAACCGGTACCAAAAGATTTCTCATTTCACGATCTATAAGCTGATGCAATCAATTTATACTAATAACCCTTGAATCAAAAACGCCTGAAAATCAATTAAGAACATTCAAACCTA
Source organism: Apium graveolens (assembly GCF_009905375.1). Lineage (NCBI taxonomy): Eukaryota > Viridiplantae > Streptophyta > Magnoliopsida > Apiales > Apiaceae > Apium > Apium graveolens. The sequence goes on along the minus strand of NW_027418229.1, from coordinate 4,111 downwards.
TAAACCCTAATTTTATTATTTCGAAAATCAAATTCGCTTTTCTATATGTTATTGAATTCAAAATTCAACATATAATATACCAAAATGACCAGGACAAAATTATCTACATGATTATGGCATCAAATCATACAAACAACATCAAGAACAAAAATTCCTATTTTAATTCATAAATAATTCGAATTTGAATAATTAAATCAGAAAAATACCTTGATTTCTGGGCAAAAAGAGATGGTGGATTAAGGTAGAGTTTTTCTAGAGCTTCGTTTTGATATATTGCACGCTTGAATCGGAGTTCGGTAACGTCCTCGTTCGTGCGTTTGATTCTCAAGAATGTATCAGTTTCTAGGGTTTTTCTCTGTATTTACGGTATTTTAACTGGTTGCAAATGAATAAACGAAATAAATGAAATAAGAAATAGGCTATTTATATTTACTGAATATTGGTTCGTTCTGGATCGTTTTGGATCGATAAATTAGTTGCTTAGCCGCTAAGTAACTACAAAATGATCCAAAAATAGATTACTTAGCCGCTAAGTAACTATAAAAATGATACAATTTAATACCATAATTGGATAATTATCAAAACCGAGCTTTTCATAAAACACCATATATGAAAATAATGTAACAATATCCCGTCTCTCGAGAATACGGGTGTTGTTGATTTATCGAAATGGTTATCGTATAGAAAATCTTGCACCGGATCGCGCATGGGTCAAATCGTAATCCGGATCGAAAAAGTCAAAACACGGAAAGTATCCGGAATTACCAGATTAGGTTAGAAAGGAGTTTTCGGAAGAGTTTCGGGTTGTATAAATCTAAAAACGGTTGAAGTCTGACGATTCCCGGCTTTATAAAATAATTTTGTAATTATTCAGAAAATAATTAATAAATTCATAAATCATTATAAAATAATATAACACTCCATAAATTACCAGAAAAATACCTTAATTATCTATATTTTATTCCGGACATATTAAAATTAGCATACTCACATTTTATTATATACAAACATCCAAATATTATTATCAATCATCAGATAATTCACCAAAAATTCATATAATATTCACATAATAATCATATATTGATACAAATAATTATACGATATTTCCCGGATGTTACATCCTTCCCCCCTCAAAAGGATTATGTCCTCAGAATCACGCTAAGGAATAATTCTGATACTTTTCAAGTATATAACTTTCATTTTCTCAGGTTATTCTCTCAACCTTATATATATTTTTTTCTAATTCTAGTAACTCGTGCTTGTGTGCGTTTCCAACTGTTACTCGGTGTTAACCTCGTCCTCATATGTTTCTTCGTTCAAATAACCTAATTTGTAATCGCTTCCCATCGCATTCGATGCTCTTTAACCGTTCCTGAAATCTTCTTCTTTATTTGTAGGTGTATTTACTTTCTGTCGTTGACTATGATATTTTTCAAGTATCTTTCCTATAATTTCCTCGGGTTTCATTATTTTAATCACAAACTCAACGGTCTCTCACCGACAATAATTCTGTCAGTTACTCACGTAACCTGAATCAACCTTCATTTTGTACGTATGGAGCTAAATTACCTTTCTTAGCCATATACTTTTGAATACCTTATGAACTCGTTATGCTTGTAACAACCAGGCCAACTCATTCGCAATCGTTCTATCTATCTCATTGTCTCAATAGATTAACTTAATTTATACTAATCTGATTTTCTTTCTAATTTTAATAATTTGCGTTTATGCACCTTCCATTTTCCTGACTGTTCTACTTTACTTCTTGTTATTCCTAGTGGACTAACAATGAGATTTACAGAAGGGAGGTTGAATGTAAATCTCAAAACTTTTTCAAGTTTTGAGCAGTTTATGAGAGTTGTGTGTTCAAGAAGAACAAGTGTGTGAATTGCTTTAAGCTAATGCAGACAGATATATATTCAAGCACAAATGTAAAGAACACAACAGACCTTAAAAACTTTTCTGGTGGATTTGTTGTTCCACCAGAGATGGTATATTAGAAAATCTGTGATTAAACAATGTTGATCACAGCTGCATCCTAGTACAAACTAGATGAATTTTCTCTCAATGTTTTTCTAAACAGCTCTGGAAAATCTCACATCTGATTACTAGCTTCTACTTGTTTATATATTACCAAGTGTACAAGTGAAGAACAATATAAAATACAGTAATAAAATAAGATCTTCACTTGCTTCTTTTCCTGTTCACTCCAGTACTTTGTTGACTATTGCATCTTTGTACCAGAGAAGAACGGCTGCTTTTTCTGTTGTTCCTGAAATTCGGCTACCACATCTCAGTTGTCTCTATCAACCCATGTGCCTCTGTCTGTAGGTACAACTACCTCTTATCAACGGCTAATCATCAGAACATCCGTTGAAACTTTCATCCGTTGATGCACTCATCCGTTGAAGGATGTTATCCGTTGAAGCTTTCATCCGTTGAAGCTTTAGAGACATCTGTTGAAGCTTAGCTTCTCATCCGTTGAAGGTCTTTAAGTCATCCGTTGATACCACTTCACTTATACAAAATTACAAGGCATGAAGTATTTACAATTGGCCTTCCTATCTGCATATCATCTAGTAGTCAACATGACTCATAGTTTCTCTCAACTTCCAAGAATTACATTTTAAATACAGAGACTGAAATATGCTACAACACTAGACTTATTTCTAAGTAAAGCTACACCATCAACGGATAGCCAAAGTGGTCTTATCCGTTGAGGCTACATACACTAAATTTCTACTTAAGTATTTTGTTAAACATATCATCAAACTAATGCACATACATTCCTAACAATCTCCCCCTATTTATGTCTATAAGAATTGTAGGCATAAATTCAGGGTTAACTTGATGATAACAAAACACTTAACAGATATATGAATTGAAACTAAGTAGAAATTTAAAAATGCTGCAAAAGTGTATGTACTAGGAGATAATTGAAGATTTACAGTGTTTCCAAGGACACTCCTTTAGTCTGAGCAAATCATCTTTTTCTTCTTTGTTCCCTGGTTTTCTTTCCTAGCCTTTTGTCATTTTCCTCAATTTGGAGTTGGAGTTGTCTGAAGAATTCAGCTTCATCTTCAACACTGACATCCAACTTAGATTGCATTTCTTTGAGAGTTTCATTGCTGGCAATCTTGAGTTGGTCTTCAAGTCTGAAAAATCTTCTGACTCCTTTATCATCTCTAAATTCCATCAACCAATGAGGTGATTTGTGAATTTTCATTTCCCTTTCTTGAATGAGTAAAGTCCTGGGTAAAGAATTGGGCTCCCTCCAAGTTTTCCTTATATTGGCTATCTTGTTGAGAATTTCAGTCTTGGCAGTTCTGGTAAAGCCAGAATCCTTTTGTATAGCTGAATAGACTCTAATCAAGGTAGAGTAGCCTTCATCCAGAATCCTGTGGAGAGGCCATGTTCTTTCCCCAGCTCCTTTATATCTGAATACTAATCTCTCTGGTAACTGTCTGTAGGCAGCTATTCCCCTTACATCCTCCAGTTCATCCAGATAGAGTTCAATGTCTGAAATTTCTTTTATGTCACAGATGTGAACATAATCATCTTTAGAAATGGGTGACTTAGGCTTAGGTTTTTGTTTTTGAGTGAATTTCTTAGAGGTTATGGGAGGTGTAGATTTTGGTTTTCTTTTCTGTTTCTTTGGTAGTGGAAGAGTGGTTAGAAAGGTAGGCAATTTGATAGTGTCCCAATCAATAGGTTCCTCTTTTGGAATGATTGGTTCACCATGGATGTTTATTGTGGGATCAGCAACAAGGGGTTCAGGTATGGAAGTTAGTGGTTTAGATATAGATTTGGTTACTTCAGTGTTATCTCCACTCCTTCTATGTGCCTTGACCTTTCTTCTGTTTCCCTTCTGCCATTCCTCTCTTTCTTCCACACTCTCACCAAATATACTCCCTAAAACCTCATCTAGGTTTGTAGTCTTGTCTTCACCCCTGACTTCAATTTCTTTTTCAACTAGACTTGACTTTAGCTGTTGTTCAAGCTTTGCTTGTGCTCTTTTGTCAGCCTTTAATTGCTTGTCTTCTTCCTTCTTGGCTATTGAGAATTTGGGATGTCCTTGCATCACACATATGCTCTTTCCCTCTCTAATGAT
>NW_027418228.1:0-45186 GCF_009905375.1 Apium graveolens | reverse complement strand
GGTAGAAAAACTTGCCTGAGTGCTCCCGGATAGACTTAAGCTTAGAGTGGGTCCGATAACCTATGAACAACAACATAAGTCGGAATTAAACCCCGGTCTCTTACGAAACTAGACTTTAACCATTTAGAGTCCTAACGCTTGCTTTTGCGCTTAACGATTCACCTAAGTCGCTCGAGTACCCTCGGCTCCACCATTTTTAATAAATTAACCATTAAGAATTTTAAAGCGATTCTTTCACGAGTACCTTACCAACTTCCTAATCCACTTTACATAAATGTTTCATACCCCAAATAGTCATTTAAAGTCCTTAACTAAGGTTTTAAAGTAAGGCGAGGGGTAATGGTTCGGTCGCGAAACGCCGTTACTTAAAACGGTCGTTTCTCCTAAATCGTACATCGGATTCAAACGAAGCACATATCAAAACGAAGCTCGTAACATGAACTATCTAATCATGACAATGGTCAAAACCTAACAGGGAGTTCTCGGGTCCTGATGTTAAGAGCAAAAACAGTCTAAAGTAAATCGGACATTACGACGACTATGTTTACGCGATTTCCCAAATTTTTACCATTCCAAATCATATCAATCCAACTACCAATCAACAACAACTCAAGATACACATCAATGCTACTGATTTCAGTCATAATAAGCTCAAGGATCTCAATCCAATCATATATTATAACATCTCCAAATTCAACTAAACTACTTAACAATTAAGCTCGAATCATGCTTATCATTCAAATTACTACTCATCCATCCAAACCATCTCCAAACTTCAACATTCAAACTTATTACTAAAGGGTGTGAAGATTTATACCTTTCTTGGAGGGTGGAAAGTTACTAGGAAGCCTTATGGAGCCTCCTACAAGCTTGATCTTTCCAAAGAAATCAAGAACACAAAGTTAGGCTTTAAAGTTTCTAAAAGTTCGATTGAAAGAACTGTAAAAATGAGGGTCTTACCTTGCTTATTTGAACGAGACTTGTGAACAAGAGTTGTAGTTCATCTCAATACCTTTCCAACGAGCTGTAGAACACAACATTTGAGTGAGTATTGAAGGAGATATGGCAGTTTGAAGTTGCTGTATTTATTTTGGCCGAGAGCTTGATAAAGAAAAGGGAAGAGCTTTTGTGTTTTTTGTGATTTGTTTTGATTTGCCTTGGTTGGTTGACTTTTGTTTTGTTTTAATCATTTTTAACCATGAAAAAAAAATTGTGTGGTTATAAATCAACCACACTTCTTCCCCTTATGTCATGCTTTGGTCATCATGTGATGTCACCCTCCACACTTGTCCTCTTCTTGTTGGTTTGATGACATCATCATCCCTAACCTCCTTGATTAACTCTTAATTGCTTGCCTAATGACCGCTGATCTGTTATACGGTTCGCTTAACTTTCGTTTTCGTTTATCGTTTGAGGGATCATACCCGGGATCTTATTACTTGGTTTCTTTAACCTTTCTCAATACATTATATTCCTTTCATGATCCTCTCTTATAATCCTTGAATTTAAATCCTTTTTATTCTGTTACCTTATACTCAATTCTTTCTGTATCTGGTAGATTTTCGGGAAAAATCAAAGTATTCGAATTTGGATTCTGACGATATTTACATACACTTATTTATCATATAGAGTACCAATAAAATCTCAGAATATCCATAGAAGAACCCCTACATAGTGTGGCATGTAAAGTTTTCTTATTCAGCATAATCTGCAAAATCACTATTCATAAGGGTTTCAAAAATTTCCAAAAAAATTGGGGTTATTACACTCAGTGGAATTGCTTGTCTCTCTTCTACTTCCTGCTGATGCCAAAAAGGGGGAGACAGTAATTAAGTCCAAATGCAAAACTGACAAGACACTGAAAGGGAAGGATAATGAAAAGGATGGTCAAGGAAGCTTTGGAATGGGTAGAGGTCATAGTCAAGGTAGAGGTTTCACGTCAAGAAAAGCTGAAATCACAAGTCACAGGACAAGTTCTGATACTGGGAAAAGAATAAGTTCTGCTACTGGTAAAAGGATAAGTTCTGATGAACTTTTAGATCTTGATGAAGAAATGTCAAGACAGTTATTTCTTCAGGAAAATCCAGGAATGGACTTGGAGAGTTTAATGGAAGAAGAAGCCAGACTTAAATTAGAGAAAGTCACATCTAAATCTGAAGCTTCTGGTAAAAAGCCACTTCCAAAACTCAATGGCATTGTAATCAAAGAAAGGACACGTACTGAAGCAATATTGGCTAAATCACAACCGCAGATAGATCCAAGATACAAGGGTAAAGAAAAGGTTGGTGAACCTATCAAGGTTTATGTGCCTCCTGAGAATGAAGAAATCACTGATGAAAAGGATGATCTTGCTCTGAATTCAAAAAAAGTTCTTAAAACAACCTCTGACATGGCTCAAGTTGTTCAGAGTCAAGAAACTGTAAGTTCTGATATTCAAAAGAAGCAAGTAACCTCTGACACAGCTCAAGTTAACTTGATATCAGAAGATAGACCAAAGACACTCCTACCAGGATTCACTAAAGCAAAACAGACTCAACCTTTGAAGACTGCTACAAGTGGTTTTGAAGCTAGAGTAGTTACTGGAAAGGAAGCAAGAGATAAAACTGGATTGGGAAGTGCCGATGAAAGAAGAATACAGAACACTACCAATGATCCAACTTCCTTGAGTGAACCAGGTATTGGAGCAACTCTTGAGAGATTGAATCAACTGGAATCTGTACAAATGGTTTACCATACCTACTTGAAAGAATACATCTTGTTGTACTTCATGACAGATGGTAGGGTTTATCATATAAGGTAAAATGCCATTCCATTGAAGTATTTTGAAGAATTGGAGCATGTACTATTCTTACTTCAAGTGGATGACAGATTGACAGGAACTGCTGCAAATTATTTGAAGGATCAGATTCAGAGACAGAAAAGGCTTTATTCTGTTAAGTCTGACAGCACATATGTTCCAAATTACAGAGATCACAAGGGTGATATAGTTGAAATGAAGCCCAATTCTGCTCAAATTATAAGTACCTTTCTAGGGTACAGGGCTGTGGAATTCAATCTTGAGTCTGATAAAGCTTATCTGATCAGACTGGATCAGGATATAAGAAAAGCAAAGATTAATGATCTCGGGGCTGCAATATTTCAAATTGGTGAAGATAATGCAGAGCTTAAAGATGCTAAAAGGAGAATGATTGATGAACTTAGATATGCTGAAAGATGTTTGTTGAAGAACTATCTCTTAACAACTCCTGACATCAGAGAGATCAGAAGATGAAGCCAAGTCAAAGATCTACAACTGCTTAAATTCTGATATTTGTACAGACTAAAGTTGTTATCAGAAATTAAAGATTTGTAAAGATTTAAGGACTGTAAGTTGTAGTTATCTAGTCTAATTCTCATACATTTGTACTTAATGTTTTTGACATCATCAAATATCTGTTAAACTTGTATATTTTGCAAATTTACAAGTTGGGGGAGATTGTTAGATATATTTGATAATGTCATGGCTAATATGATTTATGTTTAGTTTTTTCAGATCTTACTTAACAGGACAAATCAGTACTTAACTGGGAATCAGTACTTATACTGGAAGTCAGGACTTAAGGATATCAGTACTTATATTATCAGGAGATAATCATCAGAAGATGGATATCAGAACTTAAGTGCTGAAGGACGTTCAGATAAGGACAATAGCTGATTAAAGGAAAGAAGATCAAGATAAACATAAGAAGAGATATGCATGAAGAAGGAATTATATGAAGAATAGAATACTTGGAAGAAAAGATATCTGATTGATATATTTTAGGAAGCAGAATTATATTCCATATCAATTAGCGATTATCTTGTAACTGTGTAGTATATAAACACGGACATAGGGTTTACACTATAAGTGTTATCATATTCGAGAAGATTATTCATTATAACCTTAACAGCTCTCGTGATATTTGTTCATCACTGAGAGGTAACAGTTCCATACTGTAACAGAGTTTATTGTTTCAATAAAGTTTGTTTTCTGTTACTTGAAATATTAAAAGTTCGATTTGATTGTATTTTACACTGTATTCACCCCCTCTACAGTGTGTGTGACCTAACAGATAGTAATATCTATAAATACTAATCATGAGGTCTAATGTATCAGAACATAAACTAGGCAGATTTAGAGAAAGAACCTGAAACCATTCCAAGTTCATTTACCAATCTTATAAAAGTAGCTTCACACAGTGGTTTTGTGAAGATATCTTCTAGTTGTTGATCTGTTGGAACAAAGTGCAATTCCACTGTACCTTCATCCACATGTTCCCTTATGAAGTGGTACCTGATGCTGATGTGCTTTGTCATTGAGTGTTGAACTAGATTACCTGTCATAGCAATAGCACTTTGATTATCACAGTAAATAGGGATTTTAAAATATGTTAACCCATAATCCAGTAACTGATTAGTCAATTTTACAACCTGCAAAATCTGCATCTAAGTAACCTATTAGTTTTAAGCTAATAGGTTACTTAGATGCAGATTTTGCAGGATGCAAACTAGACATGAAAAGCACTAGTGGAAGTTGTCAATTTCTTGGAGGCAGATTGGTTTCTTGGTTTAGCAAGAAATAAAAATCAATTTACACCTCAACTGCAGAAGTAGAATATATTGCTGCAGGAAGCTGTTGTGCACAAATTTCTATGGATGAAGAATCAGTTACTGGACTATGGGTTAGAATTTTCTAAAATACCTATTTACTGTGATAATCAAAGTGCTATTGCTATGACAGGTAATCCAGTTTAACACTCAATGATAAAGCACATCAGCATTAGGTACCATTTCATAAGGGAACATGTGATGGAAGGTACAGTGGAACTGCATTTTGTTCCAACAGATCAACAACTAGCAGATATCTTCACAAAACCACTATGTGAAGCTACTTTTACAAGACTGGTAATTGAACTTGGAATGGTTTCAGGTTCTATTTCTAAATCTGCTTAGTTTTTGTTCACATGCATCAGACTTTATGATCAGTGTTTACAGATTGTCTTATCTTCATGTAATCTGTGCTTAAATTGTAATACATTAAATACTGATTATTATCTGATGTGGATCTATATACTCTGATAGTGTTTTGAATATTCTGTGACTGTTCAATCCAATGAGGATATATGTGCTAGATGCTGACCTAGTAGTCTTTAACATACTCGAAATCCTATGTTTGAATTAGTTGTTTATGTGGAAATTCATTAATACAAGCAAATTCTGATGTTGAGCTTAGTCAAATTTACTTTATGTATCTTATTACTAAGTCACAAACTAGATTCTTGCTTCTTATCTGTCAAATTTTGATGTCAGTAAATCTTAAGGATGAACCATATTCTTGATAAGCCTCACTTATCTAAAGAAAAGAAAAGAAAATTGAAGTCAGGTACTCCTTTGAGATTTAGAGTAAATATGTGGATGGGAAGACCCAAGTGCATTGCTGGTATTAAGTAATATGCATTAGAAAAGAAAATAAATTTTTCTTGGTGACTTTTCACAGTCTCTGATTACTGGAGAAATACTCTGATAATAGCATAAATTCTGATAGCAGTTTTGACTCACTTACACTGAGAAGCCACTGTAAAAAGAAATTTCAAAAGATGCATAAAATGAGCATAAACAGTTGAGGTGGATTCTTGCAAAAATTTATTCTATAGTAGATTCTTGCATAAATTTATTCTATAGTAGACTTCATTATTAATGACAGATTTTAGGCACTTTTCTTAGTTATGCCTTATTTCTAAGATGTACTGAAGTTTATCAGACTTTAATCTTTATCTGATATTTATCTAATGCACACACTATCACTCCATATGAATGATGAAAATTACTGTGGTGATTAAGTTGTTTTAGACAAATAGTTAAGTATCATTTGCATAAATTCTGAGGACAAGTTCTGATGGAAGTTCTGATGATTAAACTCTGAAGAAACAAGTCAGTATTTTTATGAAGAATCACAGCAACAAACATTCATTTTTTGAGTATAAAAGCCATGTTCTGATGACTGTTAAAATCTGATAATAGTCAAGTTCTGATATTAAATCCTGATGCGAACTCTAATGCTTACGTGGCATTATTTATTTACTTGACTTATTTATGGTAAATAATGTAATGGTCATATTTTATCAGAATATAATTAGGTGAAATAAAAACAGTTATAATCATTTAGTAAGTGGGAAGCATGTTTTCCTATAAATACTGCATGTGCACATTTATTACTACTTAATACCTGTGCCCACTAATAATGTTTTGACTAATGATATGCTGCCAGGTGTCTACAGTCTGTTCTGCTTCAATCATAACAGTTGTCAAAAAGAGAGTATATATATGGGAGTTAAAAAGATTTTATAATCTTTTACCTACTTTTCTTTCTCTAATCTCTCTTATTCTCTCTCTCTAATATTCTCTGAAGCTTTTTCTTACAGGACTTTTATCAAACACCTTGTGCACACTCTATTTTCTCACTTATTTCTTACTGAAATGGCACCCAAAGACATCATTTTCAATGGAGCTAAGTTTGTTCCTAACAACTACTCAGCTATTTTCTCTAAGGATGAAGCTCCATCAGAACTTCACTTCATCCAAGACTTTTTGTCTCGAAGTGAAATAGGCTATGCTTTGACCCAACCTGAAGCAATCTCAGGGACTCAGGTGCTGGAGTTCTGGAGGTCAGGAGTTTATGATAATGGTGGTACTAATGGGTCCCCAAACATCATATTTAAAACAGGGGGGATGCACATGTGGTGACTTTGGCCACAGTTCGACAAGCACTCCAATTGCCAGAAAACTGCACTTATTCAACAGTTAAAGAGCCAGCTCTTCAACAAATCATGGCCAATCTGGGCTATGAAAAGACTTTGGCAAAGCTTGGACAGTTGAAGAGACCCCACATAAGGACGGAGTGGAGCTTCTTCTTTGACTGCATCACAAGAACCTTTGCAAACAAGTGTTCAAACTTTGATGCAATTCATATCCTAAGTCGCAAATTGGGTATGCTCTGATTACTCAATCTCATTTTGATTATGCTAATGCTGTATTAGGATTCATAGGTGATAGGATGACTAAAGATAGGAATACAGTCTATTTTGCTAGATTTTATCAACTTATTTAAATTTTATGTTGCTCTGATGCACCTCAATTAGCAAGTGATTAAAAAAACCATTTAAACTTGCTAAAAGAGCTTTTACTGATTTATTATCAACTGATAATAAGAAAACTATTCTAAGACCCCTCCAAATTCCACTATCAGTCAAACAGTTTTTGGTAAACTCTGACCCAAACACATATACCTCCATATATCCCGATGTCCAACCATCTCAACCTCCATCAGCACCTCCAACCACTACACAACCAACCACCTCTCAACCTCAACCAACTCAACCCACCATCAGAACATACTTCCAACCAGCTCAATCCTCACAACAACGACCATCAGCAGCTACCATCAGACCTTCATCTTCCAAGCCTAAGAGGGCAAAGTCTGTTTCTTAACCTCCACCAAAGATAAGGAAGATGATTCTAAGGGATGATTCAGATGATGAAGAAGCACAGGTTCATGCATCAGAACCTGTGACTGTTGAAGCTGAAAATGTGGTTTTTCAGAAAGAAGCTGAAGGGTCAACCCATCAGAATTTAGATGAAGCTGAGGGTTCAGGTACTTTGAAGAGGAAAAGAACTGTAAGTTCTGATGATCAAGCAACTCCTTCACTATCAAGGAGATTAAAGAAAATGAGAGCAAGAAGGCACATGGCTAAGCCTCTATCAGAGAATACTGAAGAAGCTGAGGAAGGGGATCAGGAATCTCTGATCTCACAGCCAATTGTACTTGAAGCTTTTCCATCTCCAACTCAAGCTCAAGACACTGCTCAAGACACTGCTCAAGATACTGTGCTCACACCTCCTACCTCTCCTATTCATGAGAAAGCTACAGATAATGTTGAAGAACAAGCTGCAAGTTCAGAAATAGATATTCACAATCTGAATATACCAACTGTTCTTTATCTGGAAGCTCCAACACCAGCAGCTCAGCCATCTACAGTTAATTCTCCAATCTTAAATGCTGAGATACCATCTACACCAACAACACCAATTCTGGAGATAAATTCTGATGCTCAGAATTTAGATGAAGTTGTTCCAGAATCTCCAGTTGCCTCACATACTCTAGTACTATCAGAAGATAATGAGTCTTCTTCAAGTTCTGAAGACAGTATTTCTGTTGATACTCCAGCTCCCATTCTAGGAAGGAGGCACTTATTGAGAAATTTGTTGAGCAAGCTGCTCCTATTCCTCGAGAAGATACTCACAGAGATGTGGAGTGGACCAAGAAGTGGAATGAAACTGATTTCATTCCAAGCTCCAAAATACTGACAGACCATATTGGAAAACTGATGAGTTGTCACAAATTCTGATTTCAAGACACAACTCAAAGTCACAGCTCTGTCTACCAAAAATCTTCAAGGTCTACACTCTGCTACTCATGAAAAGGTTGACAAACTTCTTGAAAAAGATTAAAAGCTGGATATGGAGAACAAGCTTGATAAAAAGAGGTTTATCAGACTTATTTCTGAGAAAGTTGAAGCCATTGAGAGGATTCAAGAACAGCAACAGACCCAAATCACTAAGTCCTGTAGAATCAAGCTTCTCAAAAAACTCAATTGGATGAAATCCAATCTTCAGTTGAACTTCTTCTCTCTCTCCTACTACCCAATGATGCCAAAAAGAGGGAGAAGGTAAGTAAGTCCAAATGCTCAATCACTCAGATACTAAAGAAAAAGGATGACAAAGGTGATGACCAGGGAAACTCTGATAAGAATAGAGGTCAAGGTCAAGGGCAGAGCAACAAGTTTTCTTCAAGGACACTAAATTCTGATGCAAGCAAATCTTCTACTCAAAAGAAGACAAGTTCTGAAGCTGCTCAAACTCAAAATCTGATAGCAAGTGTTGATAATTAAAATCTGATATCAAGTTCTGATAAGAAAAGTCTGATGATAAAGCCTGATGTTCTGATTCAAGGTGGAAGTCAAGTCTCTCAGAAGTTTCTGCAAACTCTGAAGCTAAAGGGGAAGCAAACTATAGTGTACTACAAGGATCCCAAGATTCAGACACTTGATGAAGAGATTGCTAGAAGATTATTTCTGAAGCATAATCCTGGAATGGATTTGGAAAATCTCAAGGAGGAAGAAGCTAGATTTAAAGCTGAAAAGACAAATCTAAAGCCAAAAGCTTCTGTTGCAAAGAAACCTCCAAGGCCTAAGGAAAAAGGCATTGTGATCAAGGAGAAGTGAAATACTGAGGCAGCAAAGCCAAAGACTAGATCACAGACTGAGATTGATCCCAAAGATAAAGGGAAGGGAAAAGTTGATGAACCAACCAAGCCACTGGAGATGAAAATTCCTCAAATCCCGATGAAACCATGTGCAAAATGGTTCAAGTTACTGATGATACATTTGCTGAAGATGAAACTGTTCAAACTCTGAAAAGAAGGAAGATTACTGAAGAATCCAAGACAATCTCTGACAGTGCTCAAGTTATTCAGAGTGAAGATTTGCTAGCTACAACAGAAACAACAAGTTCTAATAGAGTTATCAAGACATCAACCTCTGACATAGCTCAAGTTGATTTAGACAAGATAAAAGTAGCTGACAAAAAGAAACTTCTATGGAAAAATGTCAAACCATCAGATCCAAAGAAAATCCAATTGCTGTCCGATTTCATGACTATTGGGTTCAATGCTAGAGAACCAAGAGACAGGGCTGGACTAGGTTCTGATGAAGCTAAAATCAAGACAGGAGTTGAAGTTGCTACTAGAGATCCATTTTTTCTAACTGACAAACCTCTTGAAGATGTTACACAGAAACACCTTGATAAGGTTATCTTTGTTCAAGTGGTACTGGATGCTCATGACAAGCACAATGTCAAGGAAAATCTGATTTTATTTCTTGAAGATGGAAGGACATATCAAATGTCAGAATCAGATGTGCTAAACAAATCACTGAAAGAACTTCAATTCTTTCATTACCTTTTAGAGGTAAAGTCTGATATTACCATGAGATGGTCAAAGTTCATAATGAAGACCATAAGAGATAAAGCTAGAATTTCTGGTTCAAGGGTTACATAATTCATTCCTAATATTGTTAAAGATGATGGAAGTGAAATTCCAATGAAGAAGGATTCTGCCAAACTAGAAGTGATACTGAAAGAGAAATGTCTATGCTACAATGAAGATTGTTCTCACCCAAGGGTAATAAGACTGGATGATGGTTTAGAAAGATATATTTGAGATGTCATGTCTAATATGATTTGTGTTTAGTTTTCAGAACTTAACAACAGGACATATCAGGACTTACTGAAATCAGGACTTACTGGAAGTCAGAACTTAATATCAGAACTGAAGTGCGGGAATACTTTCAGTTAAGGAATGAAGTTGATTTACAGGAGAAGATCGAGACTAAAACTAAAGAAGATATGCATGGAAAGAGTTAGAAGACTAGAAGACTTGTAGAAGATATCTGATTGATATATTTTAGGAGACAGAATTATATTCCATGTCAATTAGAATATATCTTATAACTGTGTACTATATAAATACAGACGTAGGGTTTACACTATATGTGTTATCATTATCGAGAAGATTATACATTATAACCTAGCAGCTCTTAGTGATATTTGTTCATCACTGAGAGAGAACAGCAGTTCATATTGTAACAGAGTTTATTGAATATACTTGATCTTTGTTACATACTTGTGTTAAATTAATTTGATTGTATAAACACTGTATTCAACCCCCTTCTACAGTGTTTTGTGACCTAACAGAAAATTACTGTGGTGATTAAGTTGTTTTTGACAAACAGTTAAGTATTATTTGCATAAATTCCGAGGACATGTTCTGATGAAAGTTCTGATGATTAAACTCTGAAGAAACCAGTCAGTATTTGTGTGAAGAATCACAGATATTGTCATTCACTTTTTGAGTACAAAAGCCATATTCTGATGACCGTTAAATTCTGATAATAGTCAAGTTCTGATGCAAATCCTGATGGAAACTCTGATGCTTATGTTGCATTATTTAATTACTTGGCTTATTTTAGTATCTACTGTAACAGTTATATTTTGTCAGAAAATAATTAAGTGAGATAAAAACAGTGATAATCATTTGGTTAATGGTTTGCGTGTTGGTTTTTGCATATGCATGTGTGCAATAATTACTGCTTATTTCCCGTGCCCACTAACTACTGCTTTGACTATTTACTGGATGACAGGTGTAAAGTGTCTGTTTTACTTCCAAAAAGAGTCGTTGAGTGGAAAGAGTATAAATATTAGAGACAAAAGATTACCCAAATCTTTTACTTTCTCTCTTACTTACTCTCTTATTTCTTTTACTCTCTCTCTCTCTCTCTCTTTTACACTCTATTTTCTGACGGATTTTCTTACATGAATTTTAACAAACATCTTGTGAACACACATTTTCTCACTTATTTCTTTACAGAAATGGCACTCAAAGATCTAATCTATGATGGAGCCAAGTTTTTCCTAATAACTACATGGCTATTCTTTCTAAGGACGAGGCTCCTTCAGAACTTCATTTTGTCCAAGACTTTCTTGCTCGAAGTAAAATAGGCTATGCACTGACCCAACCCCGGGTTCTATCAGGCAAGCATATTCTGGAGTTTTGGCGGTCTGGTGTTTATGATGATGGTGGAAAATCTGGGTCCCCGAGTATTACCTTTACAATAGGGGAGGATGAGCATGTGGTGACCTTGTCAATTGTTCGACAAGCACTTCATTTGCCAGAAAATTGTACATTCAATTCACCAGTTGAGGAGCCAGCTCTTCAACAAATGATGACAAATCTAGGCTATGAAAAGTCTTTGGCAAAGATGGGACAATTGAAGAGACCCCACATCAGGAGGGAGTGGAGTTTTTTGTTTGACTGTATTACAAAAGCTTTTACCAACAAGTGCTCAAACTTTGATGCTATACCCATAACGAGTCAGCAAATCGGGTATGCCCTTTTGAATCAAACACATTTTGATTATGCAAGTGCTTTTTTAGGGTTTATTGGTGATAGGATGAAAGAAATTAGAAATATAGTCTATTTTGCTAGATTTTGTCAACTTATTTATAATTTATGTTGTCCTGACACACCTCAAAACTTTAGTGAGACAATTGAACCCTTTAAACTTGACAAAAGGGATTTCACTGACTTATTATCTACTGATAATAAGCATAATGTACTAAGACCCCTCCAAATTCCTCAGTTTGATAAACAATTCTTAGTAAATGTTGATCCTCATACATACAGTTCTATATATCTTGAAATAGCACCAGCACAATCTCAACCTCCATCAGTACCTACAACCAATACACAACCAGCTCCATCTTCTCAACCTCAACCACAGCCTACCATCAGAACTTATTCCCAACCTACACAATCCTCACACCCACAACCATCTGTTACAACATCAAGACCCAAACCTTCAAAAGAAAAATTTGTTCCTAAATCTCCACCAAGGAGAAGAAGGATGATTCTAAGGGATGAGTCTGATGAAGAAGAGGAACAAGTCCAGGTTCAGGCATCAGAACCTGTGACATTAGAAACTGAAAAAGAAATTTTTCAGAAGGAGGTAGCAGTTGAAAAAGATATTTCTCAGAAGGAAACCGAAGCTAAGAATTCTGGTATCTTAAAGAGGAAAAGAACTCCAGGTTCTGATGCTGCTCAAGCAACACCTCCACCATCCAGGAGATCAAAGAAAATGAGAGCAGGAAGGCATATGGCACAACCTCTATCTGAGGATGGTCAAGAAGCTGAGGAAGGGGATCAGGAATCTCTGATCTCAACAGGACCAATAGTAATTGAAGCCTTACCACCTCCACCATAATCTAAAAACACTGTTCCAGAAACAGTGATCACACCTCCTGTCTCTCCTATTCAAGACAATGTTCAAGTTGAAGATTCAGGTTTAAGCCCTGAAATTGAGCTTCATAGGCTGATCATTCCATCTGTCCTATTTCTGGAACCACCACAAGGACAAGTGACAACTCCACCTATTTCTCCAATAAATGTTGAAGTTCCAAACACTCCAATTTTGGATATGGAAACAGATGAAGTTGTACCAGAATCTCCAACAGCCACACACATACTTGTGTTGTCAGAAGATGAAAAGTTTCTTGCAAGTTCTGGAGAGTCAGCTCCAGTTAACACACCAGCTCAAACTCTTGGAAATGAGGCACTGATTAAAAAGTTTGTTGAACAAGATGCTCCTGTTCCTTAGGAAGAAACTCACTGAGGAGTTAAATGGACCAAGAAGTAGAATGAATCTGATTTCATTCCAAGCTCCAAAGTTCTGTCAGATCATATTGCTAAAGCTGATGAGTTGATGACAAATTCTGACTTTAAAGCTCAACTTAAAGTCACAGCTCTCAGTACAAAAAGTCTTCAAGGTCAACACTCCATTACTCATGCCAAGGTTGATAAGCTATAGGAAAATGCTAATAAGCTGGACCTGATGATCAAGCTGGACAAGAAAAGGTTTATCAGACCTATTCATGAGAAAGTAGAGGCTATTGAGAAAGTTCAAGAAAAGCAACAGGCCCAACTGACTGAGGTCCTGCAGAATGAAGCTTCTCAACAAGCTTAACTGAATGAAATCCAATCTTCAGTAGAAATTCTTCTATCTTTACTCCTACCAGATGATTCCAAAAAAGGGGATAAGGTAGTGAAGTCCAAATGCTCAACTAGTCAAGTACTGAAGAAGAAGGATGATAAGGAAGATGACCAGGCAAACCCCAACAAGGGTGAAGGTCAAGGGCAAAGCAACAAAGTTTCTTCAAGGAAACTAATTTCTGACTCTAGAAAATCTTCTACACAGAAGAAGACAAGTTCTGAAGCTGTAAATGCTCAAACTCTGAAAGGAAGTTCTGATGATCAAAGTCTGATATCAAGTCCTGATCTTCTCATTCAAGGTGATAGTCAAGACTCTCAGAAGTTTTTACAAACTCTGAAGCTCAAGGGAAGGGAGACTATAGTTTATTATAAAGATCCCAAGATTCAGACACTTGATAAAGAAATTTCCAGAAGATTATTTCTCAAGCATAATCCTGGAATGGATTTAGAGACTTCAAAGGAAGAAGAAGCTAGATTTGCAGCTGAGAAGACAAATCTTAAGTCTAAAGCTTCTGATGCAAAGAAACTCCAAGGCCTAAGGCAAAAGGCATTATGATCAAGGAAAGGTCTGAAGCTTCAAAGCTCAAGTCAAGATCACAAGTTGAAATTGATCCCAATGATAAAGGGAAAGGAAAGATTGATGAAATAATAAAGACACAGGAGATGAAGATTCCTCAAATCCTGATGAAACCAGTGTGCAAAATGGTTCAAGTTTTTGATGATACAACCGCTGAAGATAAAACTGTTGAAACTCTGAAAAGAAGGAAGATCACTGAAGAATCTAAGACAACCTCTGACATAGCTCAAGTTGTTCAGAGTGAAGAACAGCAAGCTACAGAAGAACCAGCAAATTCTGATCTAGTCATCAAGACATCAACCTCTGACAGTGCTCAAGTTGATTTGAACAAATTAAAAGTTACTGATAAGAGAAAACTCCTATGGAAGAATGTTAATCCATCAAATCATAAGAAAAGCTAGCTGCTATCTGATTTCATGATTGTTGGATTGAAAGCCAGAGAAGCAAGACACGGAGGTGGATTAGGTTCTGAAGAAGCCAAAATCAAGACAGGAGTTGAAGTACTTACAAGAGATCCATTCTTATTGACTGACAAACCTCTTGAAGGAGTTATACAGAAATACCTTGATAAGGTTGTATCTGTTCAAGTGATACTGGATGCTCACGATAAAAGTAATGTCAAAGAAAAGATGATTCTGTTTCTTGAAGATGGAAGAACATACAGAATGTCAGAATCAGATGTGCTGAACAAATCTCAGAAAGAACTTCAATTCTTTCATTATCTTTTGGAGATAAAGTCTGAGATTACTAGGAGATGGTCAAATTTCATCATGAAGACCATAACGGATAAAACAAGAATTTCTGGATCAAGGGTTACAGAATTCATTCCAAATATAGTTGAAGATAATGGAAGTGAAATTCCAATGAAGAAGAATTCTGCTAAACTTGAAGTTATTCTGAAAGAGAAATGTCTGTGTTATAATAAAGACTCATCTCACCCAAGGGTAATCAGACTTGGTGATGGTTTAGAAAGAAATCATATCTAAGCACTAAGGACCACAATTTAGCAGATTGGAAGTCAAGATGAAGAATTGAAGCAAGTCAAAGCTACACTATCTCAAGTCATGAGGAATGCATAAGAGAAGCTGATATCAAACTTTGTCAAGAATCACTTTGGATTCAGATTGGCTCAGTAAAATTGGTAAAAGCTACAAGGACTGTAAGTTGTAGTTAGTTGTCTAAATAAACTCTTATTGTATTTGTACTTAAATGTTTTTGACATCATCAAATCTATTAACTCGTATATTTTTCATAATTTACAAGTTGGGGGAGATTGTTAGATATATTTGAGATGTCATGTCTAATCTGTTGTGTTTAGTTTCAGAACTTAATATCAGGACTTACTGGAAATCAGAACTTACTGAAGTCAGAACTTATATCAGAACTTAAGGCCATCAGGATTTATATCAAGACTTAAGTGCGAATACTTCAGATAAGGAATGCAGCTGATTTACAGGAGAGGAATTGGACTAAAACAATAGAAGATATGCATGAAGAGTTAGAAGACTAGAAGACTTGTAGAAGATAATATCTGATTGATATATTTTAGGAGACAGAATTATATTCCATATCAATTAGAAGATATCTTGTAACTGTGTACTATATAAACACAACTTAGGGTTTACACTATAAGTGTTATCATTTACGAGAAATATTATACATTGTAACCTAGCAGCTCTTAGTGATATTGTTTATCACTGAGAGAGAACAACTGTTCTATTGTAACAGAGTTTATTATATTGAATATACTTGATTATTGTTACATACTTGTGTTTGAAATCAATTTGATTGTATAAACACTATATTCAACCCCCTTCTATAGTGTTGTGTGACCTAACAACTATTTTTCGTTCCCGCTAAGAAAGTTTGCGAAAGAAAAAACAATTTTCGTCATAAACTGTAATGTGCGACAGAAACTCTTGTTTTTCGTAAACTACTTTGCGACAGTAGTAGTGTCGTAAATTATATTACGACTAATATGATTAAATTTCGTCTTAAGTATAAATATGCGACAGAATCAGTCACAAGTTTACTTGTCACATTTAATATTCAATGGTCGGCACTTAATATTCTGACTAAGAAAATATTATTTTAATCTAACTTGTGACGGAATCAAAATTCTATCGCAAAATAAGTCAGTTTATTCAAAAAAAGAGAAAGTAGCCTTTCATTTTTTTACTCACCTTCTAAATCACACACTCACCTCCATTTTTTAACTTTTCGGACCTCAAAAAATGCACCAAGTATATCATTCAACTTCATTCTCATGCATCAACGTAAGTATTTACTTTAAATACATGTTTGTTTAATTTAGTCTCTTTTTAATACACCTTTTATTTTTATTTTCTCAACATTTAGTCTATTTATTTGCATATGATTGATGCCATGTTATATATATATTTGTAGATGTCTTCTAATCGTAGTTGGATTCACCATCATAATCAAAGTGGTGAAAAAGGTCTTAGTCAATATTTTCTAAATGGAATTGAAGAATTTTTTAGTTTTGCGGAGTGTAATTGTATGGACGAGGATAAACTGATTAGATGCCTATGTTGTAATTGTCGTAATTTTACTTTGAAAAGTGTTGATGAAGTTAGATTGGATATTGTGTTAAATGGGTTTCTTCAAAATTACACATATTGGAATTATCATGGGGAAGGTGATGAAATTTTGTATTCTAGCGAAGATGATGAAGATTTACATTCTAGCGACTCAAGTGATGAAATTGATGAGCATGATGATGTATTGATCCCTACGAGATGTTAAGGGATGCAGTTGGATTTATTTAATTTCTTTCTGATCTACTGTTATATATATACATATATATTTATTTGTTTGTGTATGGGCGTGTAGCTCTTCCTCCTGAATCTGGTAAAAGACGCCGTCGATGTTATGTTGATGATGAGTCAGGTGCTTCTACTGGAAGATCCATTATTGAGCACATGGATGACGATCTTGTTATGCAATCAGTGGACTGCACTGTTTCCTTTGCGCGTGCACATCCAGATCAGTTTGACCTCGCACCAGAGCAAGTCAGTTTTTTTCACAGTCTGTGGCAGAGGGAAGGAGTGACCTGCCATCTGACCACCCAATCACCATGACAACTATGAGAGAACTTGTGCAGGCAATTATGTCAGTGTTAAGCGATGTCTACCAAAAGAACCCTACTAATAGAAACTGTTAAAAGGTATATTCTGGGCCAACCATTTAGTATGCATTTTTTTTATAAATTTAGTAATATTAGTAAGCATTTAGTAAGCATTCTTTCCAGAAACAAAAAAAAAATTATTAAAAGAATATCACTAATGCCTTATGATCCTGATTTATAACATTTTTATAATCAGTGTGATAGGGATAAATAAATCCTGATTGTGTTTACATTAATTATACATGATTTGGGCTGCTAGGCCCAATAAGAAGATGTATGACATTCAGACCAAAAAGGTTAATACATTGATCAGGCCTGATGGACCAGATCAGGCCTGATAGAACAAAGAAGGCCCAAAAACCCTGAATATTAATTAATTTCGTAATTAATTAATAAGGGAAAAATCAGCTATTGAGAAGAGTCCCAATAAGGACATAAATCCTGGCAGGTTAGCCTCTAAGGGACCTAGAAGGATAAGGAATCAGTTTCCTACTATTTAGGACTCCAAAGTCCATTCTAATTATTAGACTTGGCTACCAAGTCTCCTATACCAAGTCCAATTCAAGGACCACCAACATCTATATAAGGGGCCTCACCCCATAAATCAGAACTACGTTTTTTGGCTTGATTCTCTAATTCACAGAGATACGTAGGCATCTCGTAAAGGCAAAGTTAAGCTACGAAACACAAGAGCAGCCATTAAAGGCCTTGAGCTCATGTTCCTTAGTAATAAATACAGCAATTATATATATTAGTTTTTAATCCATAACATTTGGCAACGTCTGTGGGAAGCACAACAATAACCATGGCGAGAACACGGAGAACAGTTAGGGCCCTTGGAGGAGGAACACCAACGGGGACAACCCAAGTGATTTCTTCAACTGTGGAGGTGCCTCCTCACTCAACCTATGCAACCACACAAGGAGAACCCTAGATAGGGGCAACTGAACCTCAGCAACAAGGGAAGATCCCCTCGGCTACTCAAGGTACGAATCTTCAAGTTCAACAAGTACATGCACCTGTGAATTCTCGACCCGTCGGGTATGAATATTCAACTGTTGTTATTACTAACCCCCCTTATGGGATGTCCCTTTACCCCGAGGTTGGAGGAAGCGGACATGCTGGGCGGAGTGAAGCACAAGGGCGATCGCCCCCATACATACGAGGTTTGGCTCCTATCCCTGAGGATCAGGAATTTTCTGGTCCTTACACTGAGAGAGACTCTGAATCTTCGGATGATGAAGTGGCCCCAAGAAGGAGATGTGCTGGCAAAGAGCCGATGGTTGATGGTAGCCAACGCCCTCAAAGCACCCAAGGGATGAATCCCCAAGAAGTGCAGGAAAGAATCAGGGCTCACGAGGCTGAGATTCAAAGGCTGAGGCGCGATTGGAGGCGCACCAGACCACCAGACCCCCAGTAATGAGCCAAAGGTGGTATAGTCGCTTGCCCCCAAACTCTATTGGGTCGTTCAGAGAATTAAGTCAGGCTTTTATTAAACAATTCATCAGTGGGAGAGTTCATGAGAAAAGTTCAGCATCTCTTATGAGCATTGTGCAGGGAACAAAGGAATCCTTGAGAGATTACCTGAATCGTTTCACAAAGGAGGCTTTAAAAGTCCCAGACCTTGATGATAAGGTAGCCATGATAGCACTGCAACAAGGAACTAGGGATGAGTTTTTTAAGATGTCCTTGGCCAAATGTCCCCCTGAAAGCATGTTGCAGCTCCAGGATAGGGTAGGAAAGTATATCAAGGTTGAAGAAAGCATGAGGAAGACCGTAGTAAGTAATGAGCCCACTGGAGGCAAGAAGCGGAAAACTGATCTGGAGTATATCGCTAAGGACAAGTATCCCAGAACCGAGCTAAACCCTGATTCAAGCCCCAAGAAGGGAGGACCTGGGCAAAAGTTCACCGAGTACGCTAAGCTGAATGCTCCTAGAAGCCAGATCTTGATGGAAATCGAGAAAGATCGAGATATTCGTTGGCCTAAGCCCTTGAAGGATGATCCTGCCAAGCTAGATAAGAGCAACTATTGCAGATTTCACAAAGATGTTGGTCATGACACCGATGAGTGTAGGCAGCTGAAAGATGAAATTAAATTCCTCATTCAAAAAAGAAGATTGAACAAATACACTGGAGAAGGAGGGGATAGAAATAACAATGGAAGGAAGAACTTTGAAGATCGTAGGAGGGACCAAGATGATCAGGGGAGGAATCCCCGGCCTAGAGGACCGGTTATAAACACAATTTATGGAGGGCCACGACCTCGAGGGCCTGTGATAAACACAATCTTTGGAGGACCAACTGCTGTTGGATTGTCCAAAAACTCCAGAAAAGCATATACTACAGAGGTTATACATATTGTCGGAGAAGCCCCGAAGAGGGCCAGGACAGAAGTAAAATAGGCTTTTGATGATTCTGACCTAGAGGGTGTGAAATTTCCTCATGACGACCCGTTGGTCATAACACCGATAATAGGAAATAGCCCGGTCAAGAGGGTCCTTGTGGATAATGGTGCTTCAGTAGATATTTTACTCCATGACGCCTTTCTAAGGATGGGGTATAACGACTCCCAATTGACCCCAACCGACATGCCAATATATGGATTTACGGGAGTGGAATGTCCTGTGGAAGGGATAATCAAGTTGCCAACCACCATAGGTCAGGAACCAAGGCAAGCAACACAGATGTTGGACTTTATGGTGGTAAAGGCTAGTTCAACTTATAATGCTATCATGGGAAGAACAGGGATACATGCCTTCAAGGCAATCCCTTCTTCCTACCATTCAGTTATGAAATTTCCCACCCGGAACGGGATTGGAGAAGAGAGAGGAGATCAAAAAATGGCTAGAAGCTGTTATGTAGCCTCTCTGAGGGCAGATGGAGTTGGGGGCAGGTTCTTCCTATTGAAGATATGGATGTCTGAGAAAATGATAAGAAGAGAGGAAAGCCAGCAGAAGACTTGGTGTCGATTCCTTTAGACCCCAAGAATCCTGAGAGGATGACTTTCATTGGAGCCACATTAGAGGAGCCCCTTAGAGGGAAGTTGGTGAGATTTTTGCAAGAAAATAGTGATGTGTTTACATGGTCAGCAGCTGATATGCCAGGCATAGACCCGGAATTGATTACTCACAAGCTGAATGTGGACCCAAACCGGAAGACGGTAAAATAAAAGAAAAGAAGTTTTGCTCCTGAAAGGCAAGAAGCTATAAAACAGGAAGTGGAGAAGCTCTTAGAGGATGGTTTCATTGAGGAGATTCAATTTTTAGAGTGGTTAACAAACCCTGTAATGGTGAAGAAGGCTAATAGAAAATGGAGGATGTGTGTGGACTTCACTGATCTAAATGATGCATGTCCTAAGGACTATTTTCCGTTACCAAGGATCGATACTTTGATAGATGCCACTGCTGGGCATGAAATGATGAGCTTCATGGATGGATTTAGTGGATACAATCAGATCAAGATGCACAATGACGACATTCCAAAGGTATCATTCATCACTGACATTGGTGTTTATTGTTATCTTGTTATGGCGTTTGGTCTCAAGAACGCAGGAACCACCTATCAAAGGTTAATAAACAAAAATTTTAGGGATCTTATTGGCAAGACTATAGAAGTCTATGTTGATGACATGTTAGTCAAGAGTCTAGTAAAGACTGATCATATAGCCCATTTAAGGGAAGCTTTTGAGGTCCTGAGGTACCACAAAATGATGTTAAATCCTACAAAGTGTGCATTCGGAGTAGGATCTGGAAATTTTTTGGGATTGATGGTCTCCAAGAGAGGGATCGAGGCCAACCCCGATAAAATAAAGGCAATCCTGGACATGGAACCACCAAAAACTATCAAGGATGTTCAGAAGCTCACGGGAAGGGTTGCTATGCTGGGACAATTTATCTCCAAGTCAGGAGACAAGTGCCTGTCATTCTTCAAGTCACTAAAAAACATTAAGGACTTTGTATAGAGTAAGGAAAACCAGAAGGCTTTCGAAGAATTGAAGAAATATATGGCGTAGGCCCCGTTGTTGGCCAAGCCAGTTTTGAATGAAGTTTTATTCTTGTACTTAGCTGTTTCAGAGAGTGCCTTAAGCGCTGTATTGGTTAAGGAGGAACTGAACTATGTCAGCAAAATTCTGCATGGAGCTGAGTTGAATTATTCAACTATTGAGAAATTTGCTCTAGCCTTGGTAATGGCTTCGAGAAAGTTAAGACCTTACTTTCAGGCTCATCAGATTGAGGTGCTAACAAATCAGCCCCTGAGAAATATCATTCACAGTCCCAAGGCTAGTGGGAGATTGATCAAGTGGGCAATAGAGCTGGGAGAGTTCGACCTTAAGTATAAGCCATGAACGATAATAAAAGCCCAGGCATTAGCTGACTTCGTGGTGGAATGTACCATACCCAACCAAGAAGTCGGGGGCAGGAAGATAACATACCTCAAGACAAGGAAGTTGATAAGAAGTATAAAGAGAAGGTTAATAAGAAAAAAGAATACTGGGTTCTCTATTTTGATGGAGCATCAAAAACAAATTCAAGTGGAGCAGGTTTTGTTTTACAAAGCCCTGATGGGTTCTTAACTGAGTATGCCATGAAGCTAGACTTCCCAACCACAAACAATGAGGTAGAATATGAAGCTCTGATAGCTGGTCTTGGCTTAGCGGGAACACTTAGAGTAAAGAACTTAAAAGTCTGTGGAGACTCGAAGTTGGTCATATCCCAGGTGAAGGGAGAGTTTGAGGCAAGGGATGATACAATGGCTAAGTATGTCCGCCTAGTAAGGGCTGTGATGACCTAATTTGATGAATGCCATGTTGAGCACATTCCAAGGGAGAAAAATGCTAAGGCAGATGCGTTGTCAAAGTTTGCTTCGTCTGAGATGGAAGAAAGCTCTGGAAGTGTATACTATCGCATTTTGAAAACACGGAGCATTGATGTTAAGCGTGTAGCTCCTATAGGCCTGGGGACGTCATGGATAGATCCCATTAAGGCTCACATTCAAACCGGCTAGTTACCAAACGATGCTACTAAAGCACAAAAATTGGTTGTTCGAGCACTAAGATACTCTTTGATAGATGGAATTCTGTATAAGAGATCTTTCGTGGTTCCCTACTTAAGATGTCTCAGGCCTGATGAGGCTCGCTTGGCTCTTGAAGAAGTACATGAAGGCATATGCGGGCAACACTTGGGGGCTGGGCTTTGGCTCATAAGATAACCTGTTTAGGTTTTTATTGGCCAGAAATGATGGCTGATGCCAAAGAATTTGTGAAAAAATGTGACCATTTTCAGAAGCACGCACTAGTTGTTAGACAACCCCCCGAGATGCTGACTTCTATCAACTCGCCCATCCCCTTTTCTATGTGGGGAATAGATATATTAGGGCCTTTCCCCATGGCCACGACACAAAGGAAGTTTCTGATTGTGGCCATTGATTATTTCACCAAGTGGATTGAAGCCAAACCCTTGGCCAAGATCACAGCTAAGCAGGTTGCACTATTCCTGTGGAAAAGTATTATGTGCCGGTATGGAATTCCCCGCATCCTAGTCACTGACAATGGAACACAGTTCAACAACGAGGAATTCAAGAAGTATTATGAGGAAAATGAACTCGAGTTACGATTCACATCTGTGGCCCACCCGCAAGCCAATGGACAAGCGAAAGTGGCAAATCGAATAATCCTGGATGGACTAAAGAAGAGGATCGAGAAGTCAAGGAGTAACTGGGTGGATGAAATACTCCCCATACTATGGGCCTATAGGACTACATGTAGAGTCACGACTGGAGCAACACCCTTCATGTTAGTGTATGGTGCAGAAGCAGTTGTTCCTGTAGAGATATCACATTCCTCCCCCAGGATTTAAGCTTTCAATCCTAAGGAAAATGAAGAAGGGTAAAGGTTAGCCTTGGATCTAATTGATGAAGTACAAGATGAGGCACATGCGAAGATAGTGGAATACCAGAAAAAAGCTTCGTTCTACTACAACCTAAGGGTTAAAGAAAGATTCTTCAAACAAGGTTCTTTAGTTTTGAGGAAAGTGGAAGCTTCTGGTGTAGCGCAGAAAGGGAAACTTGCCCCAAATTGGGAAGGGCCGTACAAAGTCAAGAGCATTCAGGGTAGAGGAACCTACAAGCTGGAGACTATGGATGGTTTTGAAGTCCCGAGAACTTGGCATGCACAAAATCTGAAGGTTTACTATGTGTAAAATAGGTAAAGTACGATTCTCACTTGTCAGAATGACAAGTAGGTTTAAAAGCACCTTGAAGCTTTTCTTGCTTAGGATTTTTCTATATAGAAGATATGTTTAGATTTTATCAGGGTTGAACCCATTTCATGTAAGGTATCCAGAATACCAAGTTATATTATAAAACCTTCAACTTAATCTTGGCCTATTATTAATTGCATTATGAAAGATAAAACCAAGTTATAAACTTGAGTTTGAAAAATCAAGAGAGAAATACGACTGAAAACAATAAAAGTCAATTACAAAGTTCAAATATTGTCTAATAAAGAAGAAATACATAAAAAAAACTTAGGCCTTGGAAGGCTGGGATTCTTCGGAACCACTATCCGAAGTCTCCTCGGATGTCTCAGACGTCCCCTCGGATGTCTCATTCGTCCCCTCGGAAGTCTCCGCAGAGGTTCCCTCGGAACTACCTTCGGACGCTTTGGATGATGCAGGAGACGCTGGTTTAGGAGGCGCTGCCTTTGGAGGCTCTTCTACCCTGGCCTTCTTTATAACGGGCTCAGGCTCCTCCTCAGAAAAAGTTTCCTCCTCTTCAGAGCTGGACTCGAGCTCCTTCCTCTTTTGGCCTTGACTCCCCGATGGGTCGTCCTTGATCAAATCAGCAAGCTTGTCTATAACACCCCCAAGTGCTGGAACTCGCACAGTGTAAGGGAAGGAGGACTGTTCGAAGACTTCTGGAAATTCATCCTGAATGGCTTCCACAGTGGTATCCCAGCCTTCCTTATAGCTGACTGGATGAAGGAGGGCATCATGCTCCACCATTAAATCTTTGAACTCCTGAGTGTCCATCCAACCGTCAAAGGCTTTATCCTTTTGAGCCTTGAGGATAACATTTTCAGCCCGGGCCGTTTCCAAATCCGAAGTAGATGAGACAAGTTGGGCTTCAAGGTCCTCTATTCTTTGGTTGGCCTCCTCCAGCTTCTTGTTCGCATCCTCCAGGCCAACCTTCCAAGCCTTGGCTTGGTGAATCTCCCCTTGAAAATGGGCGTTCGCCTACAAGAAACACGGCAAAAGTAAGAGACGGGAAAATCAAAAAGGCAACTATGAAGGGCTAAGGAAAAAGATGTACCGTCGCCAAATCCTGAGCTCCGAAAAGCTCGTTCCCCTCCAAGTCCTGTTGAAGGACAAAATCTTGATAGTCAACCGGGGAGATGGAATGCTTAGACCATTCCTTGGCAAGCGTTGTGCTGCCGATGATCGAATCCTTGCCCCGGATTCCCCAAGCAGGTTGAAAGTAAGACCCTGGTTTTTACTTGGTACGTAAAACTTGGCCGGGGTCTTCTTCGCCTGGTTCTATTGCTTGGAGTAGGAACTCCGGGAAGCGATCCCCAAGGCACGGGTCTTTAAAGACCTTTCCAGCATGCTTCATCCTGGTCGTCTCCAGGTCTTTACGCTTTGTAGCCTCCTCAATTTTCTCAGCCACTGCAACAAATGAGATAAGTTGAGAAATTAGCAAAATAGAAAATGAAGGAAATAAAAAGAACTAGATAAGGAAGGAAATGTACTCTTCTTAGGGACGGGAGAAAGGCCGCGTTCTACAAGAACGGTCTCCCTGATAAGATCCCAAGAATGGGAAGTCCCATTATCTTGCGTCAAGAGGTTGAAAGCTCTGGTCTCCTCCTCAGACAAAATTATATCGTTTGGGCTCCCATCTACGGCTAGCCCAAAAGATGAGCGAAATAGGGTGCCCCAATCGCCACCCTCCCAAATGATGAACAAAAAATCTTTCTTCCACCCCAAATTGTTGTCAAGGATGGACTTCCCGTTCACTATGTGGGGAATAGTTGGGCGCTGGTTTAAAGAAACCCAACCCGGATTCTTGTCAGGGCTGTTCTTGAACTGAAAAATCTTTCTGAAAACAGCAACAGAAGTAGGGACATTGTGCTTGGCGCATTGCGACAGATAGCACATAATGAGCCTCCAAGAGTTAGGAGGGAGCTGGAAAGGGCTGATGCCCACATCAGCTAGCAGAACAGGGATAAACGGGTGAAAGGGGAGTCTGATACCTGCCCTTAGAGTATCCCTGTAGACACATAATGCGTCCTTCCTCCACTGACAGGCCCTGTCGGTCGGACCTGCAAGAACCAGTTTGAAAGGATCCTTGATTCTGAAATAGTTACTTGACTTTTCCAGCTCCTTTGGATCCCGCAAGGCACTAATATGGTCGTGCACGTCTAGATGCGCATCAGACGGGTACTCGTCCCCTCGGGTGTTGATCATATCGATCAAGGAAGTGTACCTTGATCGAATAGGGAATTCATTGGACTTTCTGGCCACATTCATCTTGGCCAAACGAGTCATTTTTTTATCAGCCATCTGAAAAAAAGGGCACATAAAGAGATAATTTTAAAAGCGCAAACTATGCAAAAAACAAGCACAAGAAGTAAAGGGAGAAATTTTACCTGAATTAATGCTCCTAAAACGAGGCTTTGGGGCTTAAGATACTCTGACTTACTGTTATTGCTCTGAGATTCTTAATAGAAGAAATTAGAAATGAGAAATTGAGGAGCAGTAGACTCTACTCACTCCTTTATATAGGAGGAAAAGTGAAGTTGAAGGGACAAAAAGCCCAGTAAGGATAGAGGCCCAAAGAAAAAAGCCCATAAAATGGAACATTCCAGAATATTCCAAGGGAATTCGAAAGAAATTAAATAAAATTCCCGAGAATTCTAGAGAATTCTAAACAGGGTATTTTTGATATGTTATGTAACACCCCCAGATCCGGGGTCGGGGATCCGGGTCGTCACGGTCTTTCTTTCCACAATATCACTTCACTTAATTAATAAATAACCTTATGCTGTGACCCCACACTAACACACACCACAACCCGTTATAGTCTCAGAGATGAAATTTAAATAAGTACAAGTCTTTGAATCCACAATTTAAAAGTTATTACAACCCAAAATGATTACTTGATAAATTTACAGTTAATTTCCATTATCTGCCACAAGTTATAATTATACATAATTGATTCTCAAAAGTAGATGGTCTGATCTACAATAGATCTACCTCTGCAGCTATAGCAGCTACAACATCAACGGGAAGACGCGGGACGCTTCCCACGCGCTTGCGCTGGGTCTGCTGGAGTCTGGCCATCTTTCCTAACTGTTGTTGTGTGATGAAGAAATAAAGCAAGGGTGAGCAGCAAGCCCACCAAAATAATATGTATAATGATTTACAATATATGAGCCTACTTATAATACTCATGAAAGTCTTGGTCAAAAGAAATGAACCAAGTTTGATATCTTAATGCGATGAAGTCGCAAAATATTCAGTATATATACATATATACTTTTCAAAATATTGGAAGTCCTCTTCCATGCATAATATACACAAAGTCCTAGTGTATAAATGTATAAAAAAATATCGTTGCAAGGTGATCTCATATATCTAACCTTGTCTCAACGTTTTTCTGAAAATCTTTGTCATTCATAAGACAATTATTAATTAGATATAAGTTTAAAAGATGAGGTTACCAAATACCCCAATATACTTATATCTTTCCCAATACTACTTGAACTACCACCGTTCAAGTTATAATTAGTTTCAAAAGTTCATCCCACTGATGAGACCACAAGATAAGACTTGAATAGATTCAATCTTTGAAATATTATTGAATGAAAAAGTTATGAGATACTTTATTTAGTCCCGATATATATATATCCACATATATATATCTCTAAAACATTTCCTGGAACCTCTGTTATGTAAAGTATGAACAGAGTTTGAAACATCCAATGAATTTTGGAAAGGAAAAGAATTTTGGCATAAACCCGATATCTTGCTGATCAGGCAAAGATACCAATAAGTAACCTTTTCTACTGTAGATGGATGAATTCCTCACCGGTCATCACCCTGGCCGCATTAGGACCTCGCGCTAGACCGTACCCCGGCCCCTCACGCGTTGATGGACTGCCACCCAGCCACTTACACAATAATAGACCGTACCCCGGCCTGTCGCTTATGCCGACTCAATTAGATGGGCTTACTTCCCGAACGTTGGGCAAGTAATCAATTCATTTACCAAAACTGCAACCTCGTTGCGAATATAAAATACACCACAGAGCCGGATTCCCCAGGTTTTGAGCGAGTATTTAAATCCCCTTAAAAAGGAAGATCTTAAATATAAAAATGAGTTTTGGGATCCGCTCTGACTTTAAAAATCATTTTGAAGACTCGAAAACACTTTAAAGAGTGTTTGGAGTAAAGCTGATTTAATGAAGTAAATCAGTCCCCAGAATATTAGAAGATATCTGAATATTATTAATTAAATAATATTCCCATAAAGAATAATCTTTATAAAAATAATTGAAGTAGAAGTATTAAAACTTATACTTGAAACGAGTATTAAATAACCAAAGATATACTTATATGAAAGTATTATCTTTATTTGAATAATCGAAAATAAGTTTGATTATTAACACCTTATTCTTTAATAAAATAAAGAATATATTTCAGCAAATAATCGGAGTCATAGATCCTCAAATGAATATTCAAATAATATTCATTAAATAATATAAACTGAGTCATAAGTCCTCGAATGAATATTCAAATAATATTCAATAATAATATATAAAAGAGTCATAAGCCCTCGAATGAATATTCAAATAATATTCAAATAAATAAATAAAGCTGAGTCATAAGCCCTCGAATGAATATTATAAATAATATTCATTAAATAAAATAAAGGAGTCATACATCCTCAAATGAATATCCAAGTAATATTCAATAAATAATATAAAGGAGTCATAAGTCCTCGAATGAATATTCAAGATAATATTCATTAAATAAAATAAAGTTATCGAATAAACCTTATTCGATTAATAGTTTTGAAAACTATAACCATATATTTATATAAATATATATATTATACTCGGGATCCTCGACTCCCGGTTTAGAAAATATTTCCACCTTTTGGGTCCCTATACTAAGGGTATATGCAAGTTACCGCTATCCTCTAGCATAGGTATTATCAACTGAATCAACAATTATATATGGAAAGAATATGAAACAGGCATGCATATATATACCATAGCAGCATGCTTCAATATATTGCAACATTTTTGCTAAATAACCCATAGGCATTTATCGCAAGATCATGCATATACAAATGTATACATCACAACAACAATATAACGGATAGAATACTTGCCTGAGCGACTGGGGGTTACGAATGGCTCGGGACGAGTATGGTAACCTATAAGCAACAAGTAAGTTGGAATTAAACCAAAATCACTTGTAAATCTATACTTTAACTAACTTAGACTCTAATGCTAGTT
This sequence comes from Apium graveolens, assembly GCF_009905375.1. Classification (NCBI taxonomy): domain Eukaryota; kingdom Viridiplantae; phylum Streptophyta; class Magnoliopsida; order Apiales; family Apiaceae; genus Apium; species Apium graveolens. The sequence continues at coordinate 16,264 of NW_027418228.1, read as the reverse complement.
TTGCGCTCACCGATTTGCTTAAGTCACTCGGGTACCCTCGGCTCCACCATTTTTAATAATTTAACCTTTACGAGTTTTAAAACGATTCTTTCGCGAATGTCTTACCAACTGCCTAACACACTTACCATAAATGTTTCATACATTAATTAACCCTTTTTGGTCTATAACCTACATTCCAAAGTAAGGCGAGGGAAAAAGTTTCGTTCGCGAAATGCCGTTACTTGAAACGGTCGTTTCTCCTAAACCGTAAATCGGAACCGAACGAACTACATATCAAAACGAAGCTCGTAACATGAGCTATCTAAACATGGCAGTGGTCACAATCTAGCAGGGGGTCCTCGGGTCCTAATGCTATGCACAAAAACAGTCCAAAGAAAATCGGACGTTACGACGGCTATGTTTACGCGATTTCCAATTTTTAAACCATCCACAATCAACCCAAATCAACCTCAAATCCAACATACAACCATCCTCCATCCTTATCACATCATAACCACCCCAACCAATTCAATTTAATCTTTCATACTTATGCTTAAACTTAACTTTAATCATTCTTAAGTTCTTTTAAATCAAAACCACAAAATTACCATTCCATTACACTACCATTCCAAATCCCAAACTCTAAATCATAACAACAACTACAATAACATCCTACTCATCAAAATCACCTTATAATATATATGAACCTAGGGTTTGGAAATGGTATACCTTCCTTGAAGTGGTGGGTGGAGCTAGGAAGCCTTAAGAAGCTTTGAGAAGCCTTAGGAAAGCTTGGATCTTCAAGAAAAACAAGAAAAAGTTCAAGTTAAAAACTTGAAAACACTATTCATTGTCTTCTTATTTGATTGAATGAAGAAGTTAGAGAAAGAATTAATGGCTTAAACTCATGATATAGCCATAACTAAGCATAAAGATGATTAGGGAATTTTCTTACCAATTTAGGATGCTTGGATCTTGATTTTGAAAAATCTTGCCTTTAAAAAATGTAAAAAGCCGAGAGCTAAGATGAAGAACAAATGCCTTGGTTGTTTTTGATTTTTGATGAAATGATTTTGCTAGCTTAGTTGGCTTGATTTGTATTTGATTTAGCAAATTACTACCTTGCCCTTGAATTTGTGTGGTCCTTATTCAACCACACCTCCTTCCTTCCCATGTCATGCTTATGTCACCTTGCACATGTCATAATGCTCCCACTTGTCCACACCTTGTGGTTTGATGATGTCACAGTCCCTGGCTTCTTGTACAAGCTTGTCTCTTGGTCACTTATTTGTTTTACGGTTCACTTATCTTTCGTTCTCGTTTATCGTTTGAGGGATCATACCCGGGATCTTATTACTTAGGTTCCCTTAACCTTTCTCAATATATTGTATTCCTTCTATGATCCTCTCCTATAATCCTTTAATTTAAATCCTTTTTATCCTGTTACCTTATACTCAATTCTCTCCGTATCTTGTGGATTTCCGGGAAAAATCAAAGTGTTCGGAATTGGATTCTGACGATCTTTACATACACTTATATACCACATAGAGTACTAATAATATCCCATAAGATCAATAACAGAACCCCTACATAGCGTGGCATGAAAAGTTTTCTCGTTCAGCAAAAACACTATTCATAAGGGTTTCAAAATTTCTCAAAAATTGGGGTTATTACAGTCTCCCCTCCTTAAAAGGATTCCGTCCCGGAATCAGATAGAAAACAAATGGGGATACTTTCTTAGCATTACATTTTCTAACTCTCGAGTCAATTTTCTACATTGTGGTTCTACCACCAAACTCTGCCTAGTTTGATAATCCTTCTCCTAAGCACTTGTTCCTTTTCACTCTATAACCCTTCCTGGTTGCTCCATATAGGTTACGTCGGGTTGCATATCTATGCGCTCATATGCCTCTATTTATCTGGCATCTGAATTACACTTCCTTAACATTGATACGTGGAACACGTTACGGCCTGCTACATGTTAGGGGTTAGGGCTAGCTCATATGCTAACTTCCCAAACGTCTTAATATATCAAAGGGTCCAATGTATCTTGGGCTTAGTTTTCCTTTCTTTCCGAACCTCATTAATCCCTTCCAAGGGGATACTTTCAACAGTACTAAGTCCCCTACTTCATATTCCTTGTCCTTTCGGGTTAGGTCTGCATATTTCTTCTGTCTGTCTTGGGCTGCTACAAGTCGCCCTCTGACAAGATCCACTATATCTTTGGTCCTTTGGACCACTTCGGGTCCGAGCATCTTCCGCTCTCCTACTTCATCCTAACATAAGGGAGATCGACATTATCTTCCCTCAAGGATCTCATAAGGCGACATCTCAATACTGACATATGATCTATTGTCGTAAGAAAACTCAATCCGTGTTAAGTGATCATTCCAATTTCTTTCAAGTCTATTGCACAGACTCTCATTATAACTTTTAGCATTAGAGCTTTTGCTTCTCAATACCCATTCTTTTCCAGTTCGTAATCGCTACTACCTTCCGTTCCTAATATTATACTGGTTATACTTTTGCTCGTTAGCGTTCTATAACCTTTTAATAACCACGTCAACCTTAGTATCACGAATGTGTTTCCATTCCGAATACTACCACAACTTTATTACTCCTTTTTCAGCTGTTTCTATTTCCCAAAGTTTGATCAATCATATAGAAGTAATGGAATTTGTTGAGAGATCACTATGATCATGAACACTTGTTATCTCGCATAGTTAGTACAGAAGGTGGCCAGCCTTTAGTACTTGACAAGCAATTAAACAATAGTTGGTATCCTACTAGGCTTCTATCACACAGATAGACAGTCATTCGGCAATACCTCCCCTTCTGGAAGGGTTGTTCTTCTCAAATTACATGAAATGAAAAGAAGAGAAAAGAACGAACTGAAGAGAATTGTATATATATAAAAAAAAATATACTGCCACAAAATATCTGGCTTGGAACCTACCTCTGAACTATAGAGGTTTGTCATAGGAGAACAAAATATATACGTATTTATGTCAGCATCGAGCATTATAGCCTCGCATTTCACGTGCCTAAATATTTTCGCTATCCCGTCCATCATTCTACGGACCCATGCTCTTCCTCGAGCTTATACACAATTACCTTTGAAACTCCCTCGACATCGAAAATCGAATCTGGGATCTCATTCTAGACATCATCGTTACTTGAATTCTATGCTTGCACCGCAACCTTCCTCGTATAATAATACGACTCTCTATTGATAAGAAAGAATAATAATTCACTAGGTAGATACTCTACTTAATTAGTCTATCAATGATAACTTATACACTACCACGACCCGATTAGTGGTACTCAATCTCAACACCCATTCCAATACAACTCTCACGGTTGTAATCAGCTCATTACTCGCAGAATCATTGCTGCCTTACTATAGTCCACCACTGACCTACTGTAGTCATTCATTTTCCATGTAGTCTTAATAGCTAACCATACGGGGTCCATCCATGTCGTATCAAATCCCTCTAAGGAGGTAACATAATCACCATTCATGATTCATGGAGTACACTCCTGATTCTGACATACATACATGACATGAAGCAGATAAAATTTGGAGAAGAGTTTCGCTCAAAGCAACGATAGCAGGTTAATACCATTCTTACTCATATACCTTCAATAGAAGACTTAACTCAAAGGTTTGTTTAGTCCTTTTTGAAATATAGTCCTGGCTCATTCTCAAGATAGTACCTTCTAAGATAGATAGCCCGCTCCTGGCGATTTCACGAATTAAACCTTTACCGAACTACTATTACGGTTGGGTATTGCACAGTCATCAGAAGGAATGTCAATCTTCCAAACCATAATACAACCTTCATAGCTTTAACCATCATCACTGTATTCCTTTGGCACAAGCGCCTATAATTATCCTCTTACCTTTAAAGTGTCGGCCACCTCTTTGGCCTTTCCTGATAGTAAAATTTCCTTACAGTCAATGTCACATTAACCACCTCCAAATAAATTTTCTACCTTATTTCAATCACAGCTTATGTGAAGATGTTTTCCTTAAAATCTGATGAGTAAAAAAAAAATCACCATTTTTTTCCATAAGTTATTGCCTCAGTCTTTAGAGGTTAATCACTGTCATGACTGACTCTCAATCATAATTAGAACATCCTTTATCTTAAGTCCTAATTGCCCTGAACAATTTCGACCATTATTGGTTCGATCCATACCTTCTCGTGGTTTAACACGTGCCTCACTTGGCATCATTATAATTACGTCATATTTCCTTTATCCACATTTCTATTCTTGAGAATTTTGAATATTACCTTTCTCCTTGTACAACCTCTAAGGTTATCCTTCAATCGTTCCTCCTGTATTCCCTAGATACAGGGCATATCAAAATACCATTCACTATTACTAGAACCATTGTCTATATACCTCTGAAAATTTCTCCACTGATTCTTAAAGGTTGTTGTTACCTTAACCCTTTCCAAATCATACTGTCAAAACTCATACTGTCCCTATTAGGGGTGAAATGCCAACCTTTATGCATTCCCCTAGGATTCATTTTAAGTTACCGATGTTCTATCCTTAATTCCACCTTTAAAAGGTACCTGCCTTCTTCCATGGATAAATCAAGTCATATCTCCCTAATAAGGGTGTCTTATTCAATCATTTCCACCTCGATAGTCTATACCGAATTTCACAATAGCATCCTTATTCAAGTTAAGGTCAATCCACATGGCCTCCAAAAGATAAAAATGGTTATCCGCTTTTCTTTCCTGATTTGGTAATGATCACATGGATGATCTGGAAGATATTGGTCGTGTTCAACGTGAACTTCTTCTTAATAAATCCTTATTTACTTTTGTTGTTTATCTCAACAGTCATCTCAATGTTGGGATATCTTTCATACCTGGCGTCTCCCTTCCTGGGTATCAAGCCACCGGTCTTACACTTCACATTCTTGAAGGTCACTTCCTTCATCCAATTTTCTTAATTTCTTACTTTCTTGTCTCCTCAGTCTATCCGCGTCTCATTATTTATCCTTCGAACTATCTCAAGGTTTCTTCGAATCCTCCCAACTTACAGGGGATAATATATATGTATCTCTTATACCTTCAACCATCAATTTAACTCATGGTATATCACCCTCATCCTGACGATTACATACTTTTCTATGTCTATTGTTACGAGTCTTTAGGGTTTCCTCATACCCAACTCCCTTATCATTCCTCAAACTCTATTGCCTTTATATTCCTTTCCACTTCAGTTTCTTTTTATTTTCCTTTCTCTTATCATTATTTCATGGACCAACACAACATAAACATTGATTTCATACATCCCGTCATTCTGGATTCGTGTCCTCAGAACGAATCTTGATAACTTTTACAACTTAGATTCATAATTCATCATACTCGTCTGCCTTTGTTCTGTCTCTAAAGCTTTTACACTATCTCCATAACCTTGGGAAGTACTTTCCTAAAACAATTGACTGAACTTAAATCAGTTTATTATAATCTCTTGCTCCGTGCCTTCCTTGGTCTTTCACCAGTGGGTGGTCTCTCTCTTAGGAGGGTAAGTGACAAAAACACTCTTTTGTGATTCGTCAATCATTCAGAATCTCAAATGATTCCTATATTTCCTTTAGCCAGGCTCTTGCCTCGGCAGGGTCAGCTTGTTCCTTGGAACTCTGAGAGCTTAGCGACTTAAAGGTCATGAAAGAATTTCCTACCGCATTGTTTCCTGAAGGTGGTGGTTGGGGATAGTAGTCTAAGTTCTTTTTTTGTTTTTTTTTTTTTTTTTTAGATAGATCCATGAATTTCCGTATAGGAGTACCGTCTCGGGTCTCCTTTCCTTACTCGTCTTTCTGTTTCCTTAGTATGAAATGTGTCATCCTTCTCCCATACTTGGGGTTATCTTATACGTTAAAATCCTCATTTTCCACTTCATTATGTTATTGGTTCCTTCTATCTTGATGGCGTCCTCCCTGACTATCACATTCAGGGTTTGCCCTAATTCTTATTCCTCAAACTAGCTTTCATCTAAGATCTCATCTTTAAGCTCTTGAACATTTGGAACCCAAATTCTGTAGGAATACCTCATTATTCCCTTATCATCTTCCTCTAGCACCGTATGCTCTTTTCCAATAATTCGGTCTCTATTGCAATCTCAAACAGCTTTTCGGTACCGGCTCCGGTTACCTTCACTACTATTTCCAAAATCTCTTATAAACTCTCCCAAAGACATTATCATCTTGAGTCTCTCCTTTTTACTAAGGGCGTCAGCCACCACATTGGCTTTCCCCGAATGATAAAGAATCTCCCAATCATTATTCTTGATTAGCTCTAACTGCCACCTCTGGCATATGTTGAGCTCTTTCTACGTGAAAATGTACTAGAGCACTTATGGCTTAGGTAATTCTCGCACTTCTCTCCATACAAGTAGTGCCTCCAATCTTTAGGGTAAAACTATTGCCACGAGCCTAAGCTTATGGGCAGGGATATCGAATTTCATATTACCTTAATTGTCTTGACATGTACGCGATTACCTTACCGTGCTGCATAAGCACGCACCCTAAGCCTTTGTGCGAAGCGTCACTACACTTCACAAAATCTCCTTTTTCCATCCGGCAATGCCAGCATAAGGGCCATCACCAACCTCTGCTTCAGTTCTTGAAAGCTGTTCTCGCATTTCTCTGTCCATTTGAACTTCTCAGTCTTACGAGTAAGCCGCGTTAAAGGGGCTACTATCTTTACAACTTGAACGAACCTCCGGTAGTGACCGGCCAATCCTACCTCTGGTAGTCGACCAAACCATGGTCATCAATTCATCAGTGGTCCTTTATCCAATCTTGTCAGGATCCTCCATGGGATCCTCCTCAACAACTTTCCCTTCTAGGACAACCTCCTCAACCGCTACATCCTCAATATCAATATCATCCGGTCCTGCATTAGGACGCTCTATCGGATCCATAATCTGATCTCCAATGAGTAATAAAACATCATCGCGTTGTTGCTCCTCAACCTCAGGGTTCGGAGTCCCGCTACTATATGCGATAACGAACTACGCTTCTATCGCTATATTTATAAGGGTTCCCATAAGGGTTTTAACTGTCAGTACTACGTTAGGTAGTCCGACTATGAACTTGGCAAGAGTTCTTATTATCTTAGTGAACTTATTATCTTAACGTTCCATCATCTCTGAGGTTTATAACGCTTGGCTCTGATACCATTTCTGTAACACCCCCAGATCCGGGGTCGGGGATCCGGGTCGTCACGGTCTTTCTTTCCACAATATCACTTCACTTAATTAATAAATAACCTTATGCTGTGACCCCACACTAACACACACCACAACCCGTTATAGTCTCAGAGATGAAATTTAAATAAGTACAAGTCTTTGAATCCACGATTTAAAAGTTATTACAACCCAAAATGATTACTTGATAAATTTACAGTTAATTGCCATTATCTGCCACAAGTTATAATTATACATAATTGATTCTCAAAAGTAGATGGTCTGATCTACAATAGATCTACCTCTGCAGCTATAGCAGCTACAACATCAACGGGAAGACGCGGGACGCTTCCCACGCGCTTGCGCTGGGTCTGCTGGAGTCTGGCCATCTTTCCTAACTGTTGTTGTGTGATGAAGAAATAAAGCAAGGGTGAGCAGCAAGCCCACCAAAATAATATGTATAATGATTTACAATATATGAGCCTACTTATAATACTCATGAAAGTCTTGGTCAAAAGAAATGAACCAAGTTTGATATCTTAATGCGATGAAGTCGCAAAATATTCAGTATATATACATATATACTTTTCAAAATATTGGAAGTCCTCTTCCATGCATAATATACACAAAGTCCTAGTGTATAAATGTATAAAAAAATATCGTTGCAAGGTGATCTCATATATCTAACCTTGTCTCAACGTTTTTCTGAAAATCTTTGTCATTTATAAGACAATTATTAATTAGATATAAGTTTAAAAGATGAGGTTACCAAATACCCCAATATACTTATATCTTTCCCAATACTACTTGAACTACCACCGTTCAAGTTATAATTAGTTTCAAAAGTTCATCCCACTGATGAGACCACAAGATAAGACTTGAATAGATTCAATCTTTGAAATATTATTGAATGAAAAAGTTATGAGATACTTTATTTAGTCCCGATATATATATATCCACATATATATATCTCTAAAACATTTCCTGGAACCTCTGTTATGTAAAGTATGAACAGAGTTTGAAACATCCAATGAATTTTGGAAAGGAAAAGAATTTTGGCATAAACCCGATATCTTGCTGATCAGGCAAAGATACCAATAAGTAACCTTTTCTACTGTAGATGGATGAATTCCTCACCGGTCATCACCCTGGCCGCATTAGGACCTCGCGCTAGACCGTACCCCGGCCCCTCACGCGTTGATGGACTGCCACCCAGCCACTTACACAATAATAGACCGTACCCCGGCCTGTCGCTTATGCCGACTCAATTAGATGGGCTTACTTCCCGAACGTTGGGCAAGTAATCAATTCATTTACCAAAACTGCAACCTCGTTGCGAATATAAAATACACCACAGAGCCGGATTCCCCAGGTTTTGAGCGAGTATTTAAATCCCCTTAAAAAGGAAGATCTTAAATATAAAAATGAGTTTTGGGATCCGCTCTGACTTTAAAAATCATTTTGAAGACTCGAAAACACTTTAAAGAGTGTTTGGAGTAAAGCTGATTTAATGAAGTAAATCAGTCCCCAGAATATTAGAAGATATCTGAATATTATTAATTAAATAATATTCCCATAAAGAATAATCTTTATAAAAATAATTGAAGTAGAAGTATTAAAACTTATACTTGAAACGAGTATTAAATAACCAAAGATATACTTATATGAAAGTATTATCTTTATTTGAATAATCGAAAATAAGTTTGATTATTAACACCTTATTCTTTAATAAAATAAAGAATATATTTCAGCAAATAATCGGAGTCATAGATCCTCAAATGAATATTCAAATAATATTCATTAAATAATATAAACTGAGTCATAAGTCCTCGAATGAATATTCAAATAATATTCAATAATAATATATAAAAGAGTCATAAGCCCTCGAATGAATATTCAAATAATATTCAAATAAATAAATAAAGCTGAGTCATAAGCCCTCGAATGAATATTATAAATAATATTCATTAAATAAAATAAAGGAGTCATACATCCTCAAATGAATATCCAAGTAATATTCAATAAATAATATAAAGGAGTCATAAGTCCTCGAATGAATATTCAAGATAATATTCATTAAATAAAATAAAGTTATCGAATAAACCTTATTCGATTAATAGTTTTGAAAACTATAACCATATATTTATATAAATATATATATTATACTCGGGATCCTCGACTCCCGGTTTAGAAAATATTTCCACCTTTTGGGTCCCTATACTAAGGGTATATGCAAGTTACCGCTATCCTCTAGCATAGGTATTATCAACTGAATCAACAATTATATATGGAAAGAATATGAAACAGGCATGCATATATATACCATAGCAGCATGCTTCAATATATTGCAACATTTTTGCTAAATAACCCATAGGCATTTATCGCAAGATCATGCATATACAAATGTATACATCACAACAACAATATAACGGATAGAATACTTGCCTGAGCGACTGGGGGTTACGAATGGCTCGGGACGAGTATGGTAACCTATAAGCAACAAGTAAGTTGGAATTAAACCAAAATCACTTGTAAATCTATACTTTAACTAACTTAGACTCTAATGCTAGTTTTGCGCTCACCGATTTGCTTAAGTCACTCGGGTACCCTCGGCTCCACCATTTTTAATAATTTAACCTTTACGAGTTTTAAAACGATTCTTTCGCGAATGTCTTACCAACTGCCTAACACACTTACCATAAATGTTTCATACATTAATTAACCCTTTTTGGTCTATAACCTACATTCCAAAGTAAGGCGAGGGAAAAAGTTTCGTTCGCGAAATGCCGTTACTTGAAACGGTCGTTTCTCCTAAACCGTAAATCGGAACCGAACGAACTACATATCAAAACGAAGCTCGTAACATGAGCTATCTAAACATGGCAGTGGTCACAATCTAGCAGGGGGTCCTCGGGTCCTAATGCTATGCACAAAAACAGTCCAAAGAAAATCGGACGTTACGACGGCTATGTTTACGCGATTTCCAATTTTTAAACCATCCACAATCAACCCAAATCAACCTCAAATCCAACATACAACCATCCTCCATCCTTATCACATCATAACCACCCCAACCAATTCAATTTAATCTTTCATACTTATGCTTAAACTTAACTTTAATCATTCTTAAGTTCTTTTAAATCAAAACCACAAAATTACCATTCCATTACACTACCATTCCAAATCCCAAACTCTAAATCATAACAACAACTACAATAACATCCTACTCATCAAAATCACCTTATAATATATATGAACCTAGGGTTTGGAAATGGTATACCTTCCTTGAAGTGGTGGGTGGAGCTAGGAAGCCTTAAGAAGCTTTGAGAAGCCTTAGGAAAGCTTGGATCTTCAAGAAAAACAAGAAAAAGTTCAAGTTAAAAACTTGAAAACACTATTCATTGTCTTCTTCTTTGATTGAATGAAGAAGTTAGAGAAAGAATTAATGGCTTAAACTCATGATATAGCCATAACTAAGCATAAAGATGATTAGGGAATTTTCTTACCAATTTAGGATGCTTGGATCTTGATTTTGAAAAATCTTGCCTTTAAAAAATGTAAAAAGCCGAGAGCTAAGATGAAGAACAAATGCCTTGGTTGTTTTTGATTTTTGATGAAATGATTTTGCTAGCTTGGTTGGCTTGATTTGTATTTGATTTAGCAAATTACTACCTTGCCCTTGAATTTGTGTGGTCCTTATTCAACCACACCTCCTTCCTTCCCATGTCATGCTTATGTCACCTTGCACATGTCATAATGCTCCCACTTGTCCACACCTTGTGGTTTGATGATGTCACAGTCCCTGGCTTCTTGTACAAGCTTGTCTCTTGGTCACTTATTTGTTTTACGGTTCACTTATCTTTCGTTCTCGTTTATCGTTTGAGGGATCATACCCGGGATCTTATTACTTAGGTTCCCTTAACCTTTCTCAATATATTGTATTCCTTCTATGATCCTCTCCTATAATCCTTTAATTTAAATCCTTTTTATCCTGTTACCTTATACTCAATTCTCTCCGTATCTTGTGGATTTCCGGGAAAAATCAAAGTGTTCGGAATTGGATTCTGACGATCTTTACATACACTTATATACCACATAGAGTACTAATAATATCCCATAAGATCAATAACAGAACCCCTACATAGCGTGGCATGAAAAGTTTTCTCGTTCAGCAAAAACACTATTCATAAGGGTTTCAAAATTTCTCAAAATTGGGGTTATTACATGTTAAGCCCAGATTAATAAGAGGCCCACTAAGAGTTTTTGATATATTAAAGCCCAGATTAATAAGAGGCCCAATAGGAGTTAAAAAGCCCATATCCAATTAAGATTTGGAAGATAGAAGGCCCAAATCCAATTAGGATTTGGAAAAAATGCAAAGCCCAAATCGAAGCCCTAAAAGATATAAGGCCCAAAAAGAAGATTAGGCCCAAACAGAGGCCCAATCCAAATTGGATTAGAAGGAAGCCCAAAATGACAAGGATTAAGGTCAAAATTCAAGTCGTAAATTCTGCTCAAAATCTTTCGAACAGACACCCGAAAATTACGGGTATAATTGAACTGGATTAAGGTCGAAACCAAGACTAATCTCGAGGTCGAAACCAAGACCAGGATCAAGGTCGAATCAAGCACAACATTTTTCAAGTATGGGGTACAGAAACCTAGACTTAAATCCAGGTCGAAGAATTGACTAGGATCCTGGTCGAAGCCCAGGTCGTGAATCCTAGTCGAAATCTAACGACCAGGAAGCAAATAAGCATAGAATTTTCGAACTAGATCCAAGTTGAAGGTTCGACTAGGATCCTGGTCGAAATCCAGGTCGTGAATCCTACTTGAAACCTTACGACCAGGAATCAAAATAAGGGCTAATTTTCGACCTAGATCCAGGTCGAAGGTTCGACCAGGATCCTAGTCAAAATCCAGGTCGTGGATCCTAGTCGAAGTCCTTCGACCAGGATTGCAAAGCTGGCCCAAAATTCGACTAGGATCCTGGTCGAAAAAGGGCTGAAATTTTGGAAATATTTGTGAAAAACTGCAGAAAATTTGAAAAAATCTCGGAAAAAAGGGAAAATTCCTGAAAAATACCAGAAAATTCCTAAAAATAGGGAGAAGGTAAGAAAATAAAAAGGGAAGTTTTTAAACGACCCTGAAGCCGCGTACAAGGCAAATCATTGTAAACGTGTAGGTCGCTCCACACTTTACGCAAACGATACCCTGAAAGGGAATGAAGAACTTAACTTTTGTGAAATCTTATACGGTTTCCCAAAAGTTGGGGGGCAAATGATAGGGATAAATAAATCCTGATTGTGTAATTAAATATTACAGTAATTATACATGATTTGGGCAGCTAGGCCAAATAAGAGATGTATGACATTCAGACCAAAAAGGTTAATACATTGATCAGGCCTGATGGACCAGATCAGGCCTGATGGAACAAAGAAGGCCCAAAAACCCTGAATATTAATTAATTTCATAATTAATTAATAAGGGAAAAATCAGCTATTGAGAAGAGTCCCAATAAGGACATAAATCCTGGCAGATTAGCCTCTTAGGGACCTAGAAGGATAAGGAATCAGTTTCCTACTATTTAGGACTCCAAAGTCCATTCTAATTATGAGACTTGGCTACCAAGTCTCCTATACCAAGTCCAATTCAAGGACCACCAACATCTATATAAGGGGCCTCACCCCACAAATCAGAAACTACATTTTTGGCTTGATTCTCTAATTCACAGAGATACGTAGGCATCTCGTAAAGGCAGAGTTAAGCTATGAAACACGAGAGCAGCCATTAAAGGCCTTGAGCTCACGTTCATTAGTAATAAATACATCAATTATATATATTAGTTTTTAATCCATAACAAGTGTTTTTTCTATAATTTTAGTAATGTTAGTAATCATTTAGTAAGCATTCTTTCTATAAACAAAAAAATTAATAAAAGGATATCACCAATGCCTTATGATCATGATTTATAACATTTTATAATCAGTATACACTAGGTTTTTTCATGGTTTGGCTTATGTAAAATAATGACATTGTTGATTCAGATTTCAGATTTCATGAGTGCAAGCTTGAACGTCAATCTAACTGTGATTTAAACCATTTCTGGATCGAACAAATCTTTGGTCAATTTGCATTCGTTTGTTGTAAAAAAACATCATACCTTGGTAGTTGGGCAAAGTAAGTCAACACTTTTGTTGATGCTCGTAGAAAGCTCAAGTACATAATTCTGTAATCTATAATTACATTATTGATTTAATCCCCTCAAGTAAGCAATGACATCATTCATGCAATAATGTTAGCAGCCTTATCTGATAGTCTCAGTGAAGTGAGGAATATGTGCAATTATTTTCTCCTTGTTTCCATTTTTCTTTTCTGGCCAAGTATCAGCAAACTGCCAATCAGACAGAACATGAAAAATATATATTAAACGTGTGTTATCATTTTCATGTCCCCTGAACGTGGCCTGAAAAATTCACTCCTTTTTCCATATTAAGAGGGATGACAAAAGTATGAGAACTAAGTGAGATGTCCCCTGAAATCTGATTCAGTAACCATTACCTATATAGGGAATCTGCAATTTATGTGATATGCAAATATTTTTGTGTAATCAGTTTTAATATTTATATAATATGTAAACTGACTTTATACAGGTTATAATCTTTGAATTTTTATATTTATGGATTTTATGTATTATTAGGAGTAGAGTCAGTGGCTAACTAAGTTTAGCAAAATATAGTTTGTAGCCTGTGTATACACGCAACCTGCAAAAAAAAATTTGCTAGGAACTAAAATAACAAATAAGCTTGTTAAATAGGTTAAGCTTTGTTTGATAAACTTTTTCAAATTTTAAGATAGTGTGCTAACCTAAATGATAAATATTATTATTTAGTTTTTAGAATTTAAATATTTTTAACATATTTCTGTTATGTTCATTTTTCCATATACAACTCCAATATAAATATATTTAAAATTACACTTTAGTTCATTATAAGTATTTATGCATTTTTTTAGTTTAAGATATAATTAATAAAAATTATTTTTCTTCAATTGAAAATGATTAAATAAATTTATTTTATATAATATCATCAAATAAATATTTCCAACATTGAATAAATATATAATTTTAATTATAGTCATGATTATAAATAAAAAATTTATAAAGACAAACAAAATTTATAGTCATGATTATAAATAAAATTTAAATTAAGACAAACAAAATTACCATCCTCATACTATTATATAAATATATAACTCACTCAATCTTTATTCCTAGGAGTTCTTTTCTTTTAAGTTTTGTTATGGATTAAAAACTAAGGTATATTAATTGTTGTACTTACTACTAGGGTTCGTGAGCTTCGAGACTCGATTTGACTGCTCTTATGTCTCGTGACTCAATCTTCCTTAACAAGATGCCTACGTACCTTGTTGATTTCTAAGGATCAGTCAAAAATGTAGTTCTGATTTGTGGGGTGAGGCCCCTTATATAGATGTTAAGAGTCCTTGAATTGGACTAGGTTAGGAGACTTGGTGGATAAGTCTCTAAATTATATTGGACTTTGGAGTCCTAAGAGGTAGGAAACTGATTCCTTATCCCATGAGGTTCCTTGGAGGCCAATCTTCAAGGAATTATATTCCTAACTGGACTTTATTTATAAGCTGATTATTCCTTATTAATTAATTACGAAATTATTGAATATTCAGAGTTTTGGGCCCTTTTTGAATGGGCCTAGCTGTCAGCCCAATTCTGATATAATTAATGTGATATTAATTAAGCAATCAGGGTTTACTTTATCCCCTATCATTTATCCTCCAACTTCTGAAAAACCGTAAAAAGATTTCACAGAAGTTAAGTTCATTTGTTCCCTTACAGGGTATCGTCTTTGTGTAAAGTGTGGAGCGACCTACACATTTACAATGATTTGCCTTTGTACATGACATCAGGGATTTTTTGGAATCTCCCTATCACTCTCTATTACCTTTATTCCTATTATTTAGGAGTTATCTATATTCAGGATTTTTTTTTAATTCTGGGATTTTTCCTTATTTCCAGGAATTTTTCCTTAATTTCTGGTATTTTTCTTAATTTTCTGGAATTTTCCCTTAAATTTATGGATTTTTCCCTTAAATTCTGGATTTTCCTTAATATTCTGGAATTTTCCCTTGATTTCCACGGAATTTTCCCTTAATTTCTGGGATTTTCCCCTTAATTTTATGGAATTTTCCTTTAATTTCTTGGATTTTTCTTAATTTTTCTGGAATTTCCAATCATTTATAGGATTTTCCAGAAAATATTTATAATTTTCTAGAAATTAATCATGAATTTCCAGAAAATATTCATAATTTTTCAGAAATTAATCATGATTTTCCAGAAATTAATCATAATTTCCCCACTTCTTTTTCCTTTTTGAATACATAATTCGACCAGGAATCCCATTTGATCAGGATCCTGGTCGAATATACACGCCATTGTTTTCTGGTCGACAACATTTTCGAGCAAGAGACTTCGATCAGGATCCTGACCAAAATTCGGTCAGATCTTTCCGGTTTTGACTGAATTCCCCTCCATTTTATCATGGTCGAAGTCATTTTCGAGAAAAATATTCGATCAGAGCCTGGGTTATATTCTTGTCGACATTTTTTTTTGTGGGTTAGGATTTTTTCGATTAGAATCCTGACCTATTGCGGTCAGGATCTTTCTTACTGGATCAATTTATGACCGAATAAAGGGCATTATTTTCTGATCGAAGGAATTTTCGACGAGGCTCTGTCGACCAGAAATTGAATAAGAACCCTGATCGAATGGGTCAGGAAAATTTTCTTCTCTCTTTTTTGATTCCCTACCAAAGATATTCTTATTTATTATTTTTTGGCCCATCTCTAACCTGGGCTTTTCCTTTGGGCCTATTCTTACTATAATTGGGTTTCTATCATTGAGCCCTTCCTTCTGGGCTTTAATCCATAATTGGGCCTCAATTCTGGTTTTTTCCAACCATTTGGGCTTTCCCTTTCTCATTTTCTTTAAAAGACTTTGGTTTAGGCCCTGAGCTGGGCTTGCTGCTTTCTTCAGGCC